>NW_028282595.1:0-43159 GCF_059751285.1 Brachycentrus maculatus
CTTTCAACAACGTCATATAATAAAAAAACGACCATTTTCAGTTGTGCATGGTTTCGGAATGCCCATAAAATACTACTTTATCCCAAAATACTATATCCAGCAAAAGTGGCATATTTTTAACTTGATATTTACCCGCTACAGGGCATAAAGTGGTGTTTTTGCATTTTGAAGAAAAGGTATTAAAAGGTTTAATTATCTATTTTAAAAATACTTATTATGTTTAAAATAGGGAAAAAACATTCAGATTTTACCTAAAAAGATCTGTTGCACAGTAAAAAGTTCAATAAGAGGCTGGATATTTATTTTTAATACATTTTATTATATTTTTAAACTTTAAAAACGATCTCCTGAAAAATCAAGTTTTTTGATATTTGACGTTGTTGATATGTATACAACTTTTACAAAATTATGCTCCGAGGTAAACAATTTTTTTAGTCATTCCGATTTAGTTATTGGCTTTATGTTTCAGATCTAAAGTTTGACTGATCGTAATACATTTTTTTAAGACCTAAGGCCCTTTTCTCCGCCTTCGAAGTGTAGTGGCTATCACATTTGGCTACCGTGCTTGAGGTCCCGGGTTCAAAAATATAATTGTTTTCTCCCCCCAATATTAATTTAATATTACCCTGGACCGCAGGACCTAAAGTGCAGGACTAATCACTTAGCCTTCATGTAATAAAATAACATATTAACATTGCATCAATTTTATGAGTGCCTAATGCACCATTTTGAGTGGATAAATAGTAGCAATAGTAAGGTCTTTGGTATATCTTTAATACACAAAAAATAAAAGCTAAAAGACTGCTAGTGTTTTAACCCTTCGGTCGTTATTTTATTTCAGTCTTTTTGAGTTTTATGTTTTAATTTGTTCTTGAGTTTTTTTTATTTGTCGTAGTCTTAAATTGGAGGTCCTATTTATGTAAAAATACAGTTTACATTGCAAGCAATTAAATGTAGTAGGTGCCTATATTAATATACAATATGTATATGTTATATATTATTATTGTCTACTTGTTTCATAGTATGAGAATACTACAATAATTTATAATAAGTAATGACAGTTACTCGTATGTGAGGTAGCAATAATATCATTTGCAATAACTGTTAACGTCTAGTTGCACAACGAGTTTCTAATTCCGTTGAATATTCAATGTAAGCAACGAATTCGTCAGTTGCGAAAATGCGCTTCTTTGTATATTCAACAAGACAACCGATATTCGCAGACTGAATGCTAAATTCTATGCAGGAGCAGATATTGAAATAATAGCGAAATTGACAATGAAATATGCAAACAAGGCTGCAAAAAAACCAGCCGAACAGGCCCCTTCGAACGGGTATTTTTTGCACATTTGCAATATAATCGCATGCCGTTATTATCTTCCTAGGAAAACAAGAATAGGAATAGAGTATCCGTACATAATTACCTAGACTTTCTAAGGAATAACGGCTTAACCCAACTAACCCTTTCGGGGACCGTTAGCAGGAGAGGTGAGACTACCTGATTTACCCCTGAACAAAAAACTTGAACCTCAACATCCCTCTGCGACAGGTCATAAGGTTCTCCGGGAATTTCAAACCGTTGGAACACAAAATGCTAACAATCCTGCCTATTCTGTTTCTAGATAAATTTATCGTTTTTGACCTAAGAGTGTAACTTAGAATAGGTTGAAATAATCCGGCGTTATATTGAAAGGACATTATAATAGGTTTTACCCTTTAGGTGTCAGTCCACGCCCATATAATATGATGCATATTAAATGCCTTCACTAAAAAACACTCAACATCAGTATACACTACATCTTCATTTTTTGGTAAGAAAGTTACTCAATAAAGACTATCGTATGTCAACTGTCCATCAGAATTATGTTTAGTGAAACAAATGAATAAATAAATGAGTATGTGCTTTTATTGCTCTAAAACAGCTCCACACAGCGCTCTAAATCTTCGGCGCTTTGTTTATGATCGACTGTGAGCAAATACTGCACTAACTTCGACTAGAGCTTTTTTGTGGGCAAATGTTGATGCAAAATGGTGAATGTACTATCATTTAATATTTTTAAAGAGTTTGTCATCCTAAGAACTTATTGAGTTACAACTCGTACGTTATGTTCAAAGGATTACATATATACCTTTGGAATGGCCACAATATCATCAAATTTATGTTACATAACTACCTTGCTTTCGTAAAATTAGCTGTCAATGTAAGGGACACTTCATCAAATAAACGGGCTATCATTTAAACGGTCAGCATAATATTGCGGTTTGGGATATCTCTAAAAGGCTTTTTGCCGGCAATACAGTCAATCGAGCCACCCTTTGTGGTCAGCAAGTAGGACAAGATTGATCCACAAATAATGTCATATTCTTTGACCCATCTCCGCTCCAAATCCTCGCATAGCGCACCTCATCAAAATATTATTGCATTCGTGGATCCGAAAGGAAGCAAGAATTATAACACTGGACCTGAAAATATAGAGAGAGCTTCAGAGGGCACCTCTTCAGATCAGAGTGTGTTATCTTGATAGCTACTTAATAACACTTTTCTTATCATTCATCGTTCACTTTGTGTAATACCACTTTAAAAAATACTACTTCGTGACTACTAGTGTTATATAACCATGCCACAAAGTCAACAACGCTTTTAATATACAAAATATGATCGCTAATTACCCATGTACGTATAAGGAGAAGCATGGGTGCGAAAGAAGCGAAGATTATTTGCAAAGACAAATTGGTGTGACGTTCTATTCTCTCTGCCTACCCCTGTGGGCTGATATTTAGTTTATTAGCTGATTATACAAATTAAACTTTACTAATAAATATATAAACTTAGCATAATAGAGCTATTCATAAATATGAAAATGGAGGTGAGTAGATCTGAATTAGATCGCATTATTCGGTCATGTCGTATTTGATTGCATGTCACAAACTATTTTCTTTAATATAGTTTTATAAGTTAGTATTGCAAAATGTGCCCTAGGCATGGGAAAACTGAGTGAGGGCAGATTATAGTAATTTATAATTTGTAATTACATGTATGCTGAAACAAATACCCACACTCTTAATAGCTTTCATATCCTTTACTGTACATTTCTAATGGGTATGTGGCCAAAATTTATTCTTATAGGTAAGGAAATTTGTTCAATTGACTTCATATAATTATTCATAACAAAATATGTAAAAATAAAAAATGGTTTAAGTTTAAAAATTAATGCCTCAATTTACATAGCTGGGAAACCACTATTAAATGCTAAATTAAAAAATTAGTTGCCCCTCAAATTCTCCCCTCAAAGCGCCTGCTCGCGTCATTTTACAAAAACACCCCAGTTTTTTTTTATCCACGCCACAAATTTCTTTATTCAAGAGCGCATTGTGTTACGAATGCAACCAGAATGTATTGCGATGACACAATATTTACGTTTTATTTGCCAAAAAAGGGTTTGGAAATATTAACAATGCAGCGAAGTTTCTCTTTGATTACTTATGGATATTATTTTTTTATCTGATCAATTCTATAATCCTGGTAACCATGTAATAACTTTGTGTCATAACTATTTATTTAGAATACGCATAATTTTAATCTGAATAAAGATGTGTTTGCTTTCTGATAATATTTAGTTTGTATGCTTAGCACGTATTGACCTTAATATTATTTCTTGCTAACCCAATATTTAAATATCTAATCATTTAATTACTTCTTCAATAAAAATTTCGCATTTTATATTTGCGAAAAAATATTCTGATGATTTCTGTACTAAACATATGTAATTACTTCTCTTTGACGGCGCCTTGTTAATAGGTAAGGCTAAGTTAGAACAGTAGTTTTCAATTATTTCCAAAGAAACACATCAAACTCGCGTACTCCTTATTGCAGAAATATTTTTTTTGTAAATATGGTTAAAATCAAATCAAAGCGACAAAATTGCACATTTTTCTTTGCACTACTCTGAAAAAACTAGTTGCTTTTTGGCAAACTCTGAAAAACTAGTTGCTTTTTGGGAAGCTCCGAAAAACTAGTTGCTTTTTGGCAAGCTCTGAAAAACTCCTTGCTTTTTGGCAAGCTCTAAAAAACCAGTTTCTTTTTGCCAAGCTCTGAAAAACTAGTTGCTTTTTGGCAAGTTCTGAAAAACAAGTGGCTTTTTGGCAAGCAAAAGTGATACTGAACAGGTCATGTGGCACGTATGTCTGAGGATAGATGGACGAAAAATGCGCTTGATTGAAGGCCTAGAACAGGACGCAGAAGCGTGGGTAAGTCCAGACAAGATTGTCTGATGACATTAAAAAGTGGCGGGCCAGCACTGAAAGAGAGTTGCGCCCAACATACAACTGTAAAAGTTCATTAGGGAGGTCTTTGTTCAATACTGGATACAAGAAGAAGGCTAAAGCATGTAAATAAGTAAACTTGAGCCTCAAGTCGTCTTAGAATTAAAATCTAGACGATGTTAAGTCTATGTTTTATAGTGATTAAATTGTCCAACTCCGTGGTGTTATGGTTAGCGTGCTTAGCTACCGTGCTGGAGGACCCAGGTTCGATCCCATGGGGGGTGAAAATAAATAATAGTGATTTTATATTCTAATCTTGGACTGATCCCTGAAAATCAGGAGTAATCACCTTGCATTCTTGTGAGTAACGATCGAGATAACAATGCCTTTTGCATCATTGGGTGCGGATAAAGGTTAGAAGGAAGAAAGTTTTTTTACACAAACTGTATACATTTATTTTGAAAAAAAATTATAAACTCATTTAAAATAATAAAAATTTGCAGAGACCAAGCCACCTTGTGTGTCTTGTCGGTGAAGTTCTTTTTACATCCGTTTTTTATTGTTTTTTTATCGATTTTAGCCTAATATACACATAAAAAAAAAATTAAAAAAATAAAAAACTGTTTTACAATTTTCATGGAAATAACTCTTTATCATTTACCCATTTTTTTTATTTTGCTTTCGTTCCATTTTTTTTACCTCTACCTCAGTCGGCAACAAATTAAAAATGATTAAATTTTCTTAGTCAAAAGATTACCCTTGATACAACTTCGCGTATCACTGATTGGGAAACACTGGGTTAGAAGATACAGTGTGGATATCGCTTATATCTTTTACAATATACGTATATATGTTTTGTTTCCATCTCCGTTTACCCCTTCGGGATATTTCGTGATAGTGTTAAAACACATGAATATATTAAGTTAACAGTCAGCGGTATGCAAGATAATTAGAGGGTTAGACTTAACCCTCTTGCGCCGCATCTTGAGTTCCTTATTATAAATCCATCACACGCCAAGTATGAATAAAAAACCTGTTAAAATCGTGATCCCCCAATTTGAACACAGCGCCTAAACCTGCCCACAAAGTGTTGATTTATCCGCTAGTTAATAGATAAAATACGATAACATTCTTTCAGTTTATTTATTTTTCATGATACACATAATTACTGACTAACTAAACTAACTAACTATCACGCCGCTTCTCTGCAGAGGTAGGCAGAGTGAATAGAATGCCATACCACTCTATCTTTGCAAACATCATGTAAGGATTAATTTTACCATATATTTGTTTGACTGCCATCATAAGTTATGAGTTGTTGAATTTTACCTCTGTAGGAATTTTTTTTTACTATTGATTTTTAGGCAACAAATATATTTTATTTAATACATTACTTGTAGACAGGTAAAAATATCCTTTTATCAAAAACAATTTTTTTTCGCAATGGCAGCGCCATCTAATGAATATAACAATACTAAATATTTATCATGGCGTACAACGTGATGCTTGATAGCTGCTTAAATATTGTATACCACAATCATTGTTAGTAATTTTTTCTCTATCTCTTTTGATTTTTTTTCATTTAACCCTACTGAGCCACAGCAACGCGTGGCCGGGTACAGCTAGTATATATAACAATTATGTATTCGGTGGTTTCAAAGCAAAACAGGTTTCGAGGAACATTCCTCACATATTATCGGTAATGATTCACTGTTTATTGCTTACTGTGGAGCGAGTTATAAGTTATATTTGTTTGGTCTAAAGCCGCTGATTTGCAATTATTTACCCCTATTTATGCTACACAGCACAACATGACTCCATTGTTACGATAACAACGTGTTTAAAAACTTAAGAACATTCCAGGAATCTCTAAAAATTTTAACTAACTTACTAACTAACCATCACGCCGCTTCCCCGCAGGGGTAGGCAGAGAGAATCGAACGCCACACCACTCTGTCTTTGCAAACATTCTTTGCCTCTTCTACATTCATGCATCTCCTCATACATACCCGACGATTATTACGACTCCTGACCCGGCCGCTTTCAAGTATTTGACAATCTTTTAGGTGTAGATATATCGCTCACTCCTTTCAACAGCGTCATATATCGAAAATCGTCAATTTTCAGCTGTGCATGTTTTCGGAATGCCCGGAAAATGTACTTTATCCCAGCAAAAGCGGCAAACTTTTAGCTTAACATTTACCCGCTACAGGGCAGAAAGTGTTTTTTTTGTATTTTGAAGAAAATGTAATGTTTAATTATTTTTTTAAATATACTAAATATTTTTCAGACGGAGAAAAAACATTCAGGTTTTACCTAAAAAGATCTGTTGTACAGTAAAAAGTTCAATAAGTGGCTTGATATTTATTTTCAATTCATTTTATTATATTCTTCAACTTTAAAAACGATCTCCTGAAAAATCAAGTGTTTTGATTTATGACGTTGTTGAAAGGAGTGAGCGATGTATGTAATCTTATTTCATATTTGACTTTCTAATTCTTTTTTCCATGTTCGCTCCCCAGGTGGAGCATATGGCCAACAAGAGATGTCTCTAGGTCACTCTGTCACGCGCCATCTCCTTGGCTTCCTCCCAGGTCGTTCTGGCACCCATAAGTTCCGCTGAGTATAGTCGGTGAATGGTCGTCAGCGGCCTTCCGGGGCGCCGGAATCGTTGGGGTTGGAAGAAGAGACATAAGGGGTTAATGCGCTTATGTGGAATTCTATAGACATGTCCCAACCATGTCCACCTTCTCCTCTTCAGGACTTCCAGTATGAGGGGCTGTTGTGTTATTCTCCTTACATCCTCATTCCTGACGAAGTCATGCCATTTTATTCGCTTCAGGCACCTATTTTCGAAATTTACTAGTTTCTTGTTCTGAGTTTTGGTGAGGTGCCACGTCTCACAGTAATAAATGCGCAATGTCTGGCACTTACTACTTTACTCGACAAAAACCAAGTGTCGTCTCTTAAACGCCTGCATCCTAACAGTGCTGCTGTCATATTTATAGTACTTACTTTACTTTTTGTATGGTGATTATTATCCTTTGGAGTTGCGTACTAAGACCATTTTGCGGGGTGATTGATTTGTTAGCCCATTTACAGGACTATAGTTGAACAAATATAACAAATATCTACTACAAGGTCAGTAATGTTGCGTCATTATTAAATGAATCATTTATTAAAGGATGGAAACACTTTTACATAGAAGTGCTTTTTCTTAGTACCTACCAAAATCTTCTTTGTACTCTCATTGAATACATGAAAATCGTGTCATAGTATATTTTAAGAAATAGAATAAATTATCTCAAATTACATTCTCTCAGCGCTCAACTGGCAGTACACAAGAGAGGGCAGGAGTAGGAATAATCGGTGGGTATGTATTAGCAAATGTACGAATGTGGAAGAGGCGAAGATTGTTTGGAAAGACAGAGTGGCGTAGTGTTCTATTCTCTCTACCTATTCCTTCGGTGGAACGGCGAGATGTTTTTTTTGTATTTTTTAATTATTATAGCATGTTCAAGTGGGTTTAAGAAGGTTTCGTTTGATAATAAAAACAATGTTGTGTTAAAACGGTTCGGATCCTCAACCTTAACACTTCTATGAGTACTCAAAGTATGAAACTGTCACTTAAAAACAGTCAAAATCAGCTTAACTATGTAAATAAACTAGTAAATGTTATATTCTTTATTGATTCGGCATTAACTCTGTGGAATGATATGTTGATTTTTTTTTAATTAAACAGTTGTATAATACCACTTATTGAGTTTTATTTCAACACACACGACTAGTTTCGAAAACTACAGATGTTTTTATAAGGTGAAAAGTAAAAAGTTGTTTTACTTTTACAAGTGTTTAATTTTTAAGAGTAAATATTATGTTAGTTTTATGGCAGTTTTGGGATATCCCGACACTTCCAAACGCTTTGCGGACTTACCCCTAAGGATTAACCAACTATAAATATCATTTATGGATTTCAAATAGGACTTTGATGTCCGTTTTAGGGAAGTGTAATGGAGACGTCACGGGCTTAATAATTCTTAATTGATTTACGAGTTATAATGATTGGACGGGTGACTTTCGGCGGGCTCGCTTTGCAATAAATTATTATTAAACTAAATCCACAACTGGTCGACTCATCCTATTTTGTAGTGGGTCTATTGGACAGATTATTCTAAGATATGATTTGGTTAAATGGAAAATAGTTTGTTCTATTATTGAATACTTTAGATTTAAGATAGAGGGATTCTTGATGCTGATAGCGTTCATCTTTTTTATTATTTCTTTAGTTAGCTTATATTACAATTAATACAAACAATTATTTACACTTAATTTAATTTATACATTAACATATTCTTACAGTAAAAAAATATTTATTTTTAAATTCTTTCAGACTCTTTTCATTCTTCATACATTCAGGCATCTTATCATACATTTTCAAACCCTAGGATATTGTATATACTTTCATTCACTTCATCTTTCACAGTATTTTATATATGTGTATATATACAGCTTATTTCGTAAATTTGAATTATATAGTATATTTTATTCCATTGATTTTTGTTATAAGTAGGTACTTAAACCCTAAAATGTTTTATTACTGTTTTTACTAATAGATCTTTCGGTCAGTTCGTGGTAATATATATATATATATATATATATATATATATATATATATATATATATATATATATATATATATATATATATATATATATATATATATATATATATATATATATATATATATATATATATATATTATATATATATATATATATATATAAATATATATATATATATATATATATATATATATATATATATATATATATATATATATATATATATATATATATATATATATATATATATATATATATATATATATATATATATATATATATATATATATATATATTTTTTTTTTTAAATATAGGTTACTTGGTAAATACCAACGTTTCTTCGAATATATAACGACACATGTTTAGATGGGTTCAGCGTCATAATGTTTGAATGATACTGAATGCAACGAAATGATATTATTTTCATAAATATTTTCATCTCCTATATATAATTTATATTTTAAACTACTTGTTATCTTTGATTTACTTTTCCTCTTTTTAACTATGTTTTTTAACTGTTCTTTATACAATCATTTAATAAATTTGAGAGGCTAAATTTTTCACCTCGATGACAGATTGGACATTCTTCCATCTAACGCTATCTACATACGAATGTACACCTCTGTATTAGTAGTTTCCCTTTATCCTATTTTTATGGTTTTATACGAAATTATTTTCTGAACTTTCCTATGCTTAATAACACCGCATGTGGTTTCATCACTTTCTTTTAAATATCGTAGAAAAGCACAGACATCATTAGGAATTTCAACTATTTAAATTATATTGACCTATCAAGTAGTAAGATGTAAATAAAAAGGTTGTAGAGTTTTTTATGGGATATTTATTTTTATTTTAAAACTAATGTGTCGGGTTGTGGTCCCGTGGTTGGCGTCGCGGACTCATGAGGCAGAGTTTCTCGGTTCGAACCCACTCTACCACAATTTGATACCTATTTCTAATAATGAACCGCGTGGGCTCACAGATAATAGTATGAAATTGAAGTATTTTTGTGAATAATACAAACACTAATATTTATATTATTTTTTGACATCTTATCAAATATGAAGAAGAATATGGAAGTCTGGGCATTTACGGGGCTGACGACCGTCATAGACTGGTTTAAATGATCACTTTACACACGTGTAACATTCACCAATTTTACCCATTTTTGACCACCACACTACTCAAATTCTTGGAAGTTCTATATATATGAACCAATTTTAAAACATTGTTTTTGTTTTCCCCAATTCATTCACCGTGAAGCGCCCTTGAGGTATTTTTTTATGAAAATGGCGCTATATAAGTCATCCAATTTTATTATTATTATTTATTGAATTACTAGAACTTCACTAGAGACATCTATTGGTGAGATGAAAAGAAGCTTTTTATTGAGCAGAAACTCTTTTATCAGTATGTGAGGTCCAAATCCTGGATTATAATCACATACATGAGAAACGCCAGAAAATATCATTTTCATTTTTAGTATTTAAGCTTATAATTTAATCAGATAATTTATTTACAACATTTTGAGTGTGTACAAATACTTGTTCACAAAATCTGGATTATCTCCAATTACAGGAGTTATTTTCATATTATTTTTTGACGTCTCATCAAATTGAGATGATGATGAGATAAGATTTTGTGAACAAGTATTTGGACACACTCAAAATGCTGTACACAAATATTTGTTCTTTTTTTAATATATTTATTTTACATTGAATATCAACATTTCAAACACATGCCACCCACATAAATAATAAATATTGTCAATTTGAAATAATCTCTATGCTCCAAACATGAGGCTTTACGGTATCCGACCTGGTATTTAGTTTTAATAAATCAACCCTTTGATGCGGTTTTTCTTAGAATGTTTTCACTCGACGGTTTTCGATTGGTTGAAAAATGGCTGCCAATATAATCACATTATTTATGTCAATTCTTTTGGGCTAGAAGTATTGATAGGTGAGTTAATTTCCTTTAGTGAAGAAGATCTCAAGGACGCGCCGGTCATAATATTATTTCAAACCTGATATCGATGGATGCGGAAAAAAACTGTCTGACAGCAACCAAGATGATCCAGTTCTCTATAAAGAGTGATGTATACGTCTTGGTTTTTACTAACAAAATGGCAATGTTGGCAACAATGTTGTTAAGTATCTAGCTAATTAGTAACGCGACTGTACCTAATGTATTATATATTAAATTTGTAATCAGCAGTGAATAATTTTTATATTATTTTTGACATCTTAACATAGATGAAGAGTCTGGGCATTTACAGGACCTACGGCCGTCATAGACTGGTTCAAGTGATCACTTTACATACGTGTAACATCCACCAATTCTACCATTCATTGACAACCACACCATTCAAATTTTTGAAACTTCTACATATATTCTTCAAACTCGAAACATAGTGCTTGAATCACTAGAATTTCACTAGAGACATCTATGGTGAAATGAAAGAAGGTTTTTTATTGAATAGAAACTCTTTCATTCGTATGTGAGATCCAAATACTGGATTATAATCAAATTCATGAGAAACGCTAGAAAATATCATATTCATTTTATTATTTTAGCTCATAATTTGACCAGTTAATTTATTTACAACATTTTGCGTGTGTCCAAATACTTGTTCATAAATCTCTAATTATAGGAGTTTTTATACTATTTTTTTACATCTCATATGCTGATATGTCGAAAAATAATTTTAAAAAATAACTACTGTAATGGGAGATAATACAGATTTATGAAGAAGTATATGGACACACTCAAAATGTTGTAAATTATTTATTATATGAAAACGGTAGGTATCGCTACTTAAATAAAAAGAAAAAAGAGAAATTTTGATGTTTGTAATTATTATTGGAATGTGTCCAATGGACTCATTCACCTTTTATAGTAGATTATTTTACTCTTATATTACCCCTGTCTAACTACATATATAAAGAAACGGCGTAGTTGTAAAGTCATTAATTGCATTTCTAGTTACTTAATTATAATATATCAATAATAAATAAAGCCTTAAACATTGAAAGCAAGGCAAATAATTAATTGAGCTCCAATATAAAAAAAAAACAATAATTTATTATACATATTGTCTAGCATACCCGAGAGTCCAACAGAGGCACCTTGTATGTTTCAGTAAGAAAATTATGGTGGTCATGTGTTAGAGTTAAGAACTTTTTCCTTCCATTATATTTTACTAATATGTACAAAATAATTATTGGATCTTTATTAGCTTTTAAGTTTCACTGCATTTTTATAATTAGTAAAGTTTATCAAATTCGTTCCGGATTTTTAATTTAAAAAAAATTATAACACTGCTAATTTTTATACTCTAAATCTTTTGTGATATTTCAAATATGAACATATTGGGATATATTATAATTACATCATCTGATAAAAGAATGAAAATGGCGAACGTAATATGCAATTGAAAACTAATTCAATATTCCTTCAACAATGTGTGTATTTCCGGTTAGCTATTTGGTTACCCCCGAGATCAGTATTTTACAATTAAATTCCACATTTCTACAATCGCTTATCTTCTAAGTGATATTTCATTTTTGTCCTTCAATTATTGGATCTTGTTATGCATATAGAGACTAAGCTGCATTCCTCGAAAAATAAATTTAAATATTTAGGATATTAAAAGCATTGTTAACTTCGTGGTATGGTAATATAACATTCTCTTTATCATTCATCGTTCACTTTGTGTAATACCACTTTAAATAACACACTACTTGTTGACTACCGGTGTCTGAACAATTATTTCATCATCAGGTCAAATGTAGACTTATAGTGAAACTATATAGTGAGACTATAGTGAAATTGTTACGGTCTAACATTTATACAAAACTAGAATTCAAAAGAAAGAGAGAAGACATATGAATCACAGTGGGAATGTTTTTATAAGTGGACTTGTAGTAAAATTTAATTGGTTAATTTTTGCGGGTAAGTCTTTTTTAATTGCCTTATTTCTAATTTTTCTAGATTACCTGAATGAACATCAGTTATATTTACCTGTTAAATTTCTATACCCGTTGATTTATTAAAATTATGATCTTCAGATATAAGGTGATTAGCAAATTCAGAAAAATAATTATTATTAAGGCATCTTAGATCTTTAATACTGACAATTTCACTTTGGTCTAAATTTGATCTAATGATGGAATGATTATTCCGAAACCGGTAGTCACGAAGTAATGTTATTTTTAAAAGTGGTATTACACAAAGTGAAAGATTATAAGTATGGTACCAGCACTGAATTTTGTGTGCGAATTGTCAAATTTGTTATCAAATACTCCAGATATATTATTTAAGTAAAAAAAAACCGTGATAACAGACCCTGAAGGGATAAAATTCAGTATTCATGAACAAAGTCTTGAACGGAGTCAGCATATTATTAAATGTTTGGTATTTTATTGCTAAACGCCGTACATTTGAGATATCTGATCTGGGAACCACATATTTCACTTTGTAGTCATGGTACATATTTACGAAACTGCGAGGGGGATGACTCTTTACAATTTTAATACAACTTTTAAGATATTAAATAATTAAGTTAACACCCCTACTAGCCATATATTCACAGATCTATTTCTCAAACGTCAGCGAAATCATGTATCATAAATCTTGTTTTAATCTATACTAAAAATAATACATTTCAGGATTCTACATACAAAGTAAATACCAATTACCTTCGCCATTACAATTCCTGCGGCGTGGAACTACTTACCCCGAATCATAGGTTTATCCAGGATTCTGGTGTATCTTAAGTTTCGATCGAAACTAAACTAAACTCAAAACACACTTTTTTCAAATCTCTTATCAATTGTCACCCAATTAAATATAAATTTTGACATTCACTCTCATCCATAGACATTAATTGCATTGCGTAAATCTCTAATTGTAAAAAGGCGAGATACGTAAATTGTAAATTTTAAAGCACCCCTAAAAGGATTTTCACGGAAACGGAGCTCTATAATTAGCCCATTATTATTTATATATATGATTAAAACAGTAAGATAATTTAGGTATTCACAAGTCCAAATATACCATACTTGCATATGTTACATTGGATTATTACTTCATCTACAATTTATAAATTTATTTAATAACAGTTACAACATTTTTTGTTGAAAAGTTATTTTTACCACGCGTTTTTTTATAAAATAGACTTATTAATTTTTGTTTAGTACATTGAAATATCAAATAAAGACTAAAACTTTGTTTAAAATTTATTTAATATTGAGTTACCTATGCCATTTAAAGAATGATTTATGAATACATTGTATGCAAAAAAAATTGTTCTGCGCATACCTTCTGCTGATTAAAAATATATAAAAATCAAAGACGGGTTCTCTAAAATAAAATAAAGCGCACTGCAAGTTCAGTATACATATTTTTAATGATAGGGTATTTTCACGCGGGAGGTTAATCGGACTTACATAATCAGTTTGTTACTTAAAAAACTAGCTCATACATTTTTTTGCAATTTGTTAATATCTAAACATACCATTTTAGTATGTAGGCTTAATACAACTTTATGATTAGAATATGTAAGCAATGATTTAAACACGTTCCCTTTTATTCCTTATTCCTTTTTGAAGAATAGGTAATAAAATTAATACATTTTATATTTGAAGCACTGATTTTGTGATTTTCCATTTTATAATTAAAATGTTACTTTGATTTAAAATCACTTTAAATATTAATAACTTAATTAATAATTAAGTTATAATAAAATATTTATAG
The DNA here is from genome assembly GCF_059751285.1 of Brachycentrus maculatus. Lineage (NCBI taxonomy): Eukaryota > Metazoa > Arthropoda > Insecta > Trichoptera > Brachycentridae > Brachycentrus > Brachycentrus maculatus. Next base: position 14,643 of record NW_028282595.1, read on the forward strand.
CGATTTTAAAACAAAGTTACATTTTAATAATAAAATTAATGTTAGGGAATTCAGGAACTAAAACACTCTCCTTATCATTCATCGATCACTTTGTGTAATACCACTGTTAAAAACACCTCTTCGTGACTTCCGGTTTCGGAATAATAATTCATTAGTTAATTTTTTCGGATTAAGTAAATGAATCAACTTAAGAAAGATTCACGCTGGGACACAATCTCCCAACACGACCGCTTGGGTTATCGTCTGTGTATCGACGGCCAGATACTAGAGTCGATATATAGATTTTTAGTACTCTTGTGGTTAATATCTCCTTTTTTTTACTTTGCAGGATTCATTGAATATTATTGGTATATAGAACGAGGACGGCCGAAAAAGACTTGGCACGATCAGATCAATCAGAACCTAAAATCTGGTGGTGTCAAAAGTCTGCGTAATCGGGGGGCATGTATGACTAGATGTATGGATGTGAAGGAGGCGAGGAGTGTATTTCAGGACAGAAATACACTCCTCTGTATTTCTGTTCTGAAGAGTGTGGCATTCCATCCTTTCTGCCTACCCCTGCAGAGAAATGGCGTGATGATAGTGGTAGTAGTAGTTATTGGTATATTTTTATTTTTAACTTACTTTTGAATGAAATGACGCGAAAATACCATTTTTAACGTTGTTTTTGTGTTTCAATTATTTGTAGCTAGTAATCTTGTCTAATTGAAAAAAAATAAAAATCCAAAATGATGTTTTAGACAAACTATGCATTAAGCTTTAACATATAGCAATAGGACAGAAAAATAACAATTAATTTAATTATATAGCAAATACGTTGATATTAGCTAAGTACTGGCTAAATTTAATTTAATTTTCAATTATAGTATGAGTATCAGAGATTTTGAATCGTTTACGATATAAATAAATTGAAAACGTTCGAGCGAATACCCATACTATGTTCTGCACAAAAATTAAATACCAAAAATATTAATCGCGTCAGGAGTCGAAATAATCGGTGGGTGTTTGTGTGGGGAGGTGTATGAATGTGGAAGAGGCGAAGGATGTTTGCAAAAATAGACCCGTGCGACGTTATATTCTCTCTGCATACCAATGGTCAATTAATTAGTTGTAAAAAATATTATATTACATATAAGCTTTATTATCATAATAATGTTATACATATTAAGGTTGGTCGTTCTTATTTAGTATACTGTAAAGTCTCAAAAAAGGGTTCCAAAGCTTTTCCCTTCCTGCGCTCAAATCGTAGTAATTAAATTTGTATACAATCTTATACTGAAAAATTTAGTAGAGCTCTTGTTTCCTTAAAAAAACTTGTGCTTTATTTGCGCCCTTAATGAAGTATTTCACGAAAATGGCATCATACAAACTTCCAAAATTATTTAAGCAGTTGCGACAATCGTGAAAGCTTTTCAGGAATACTTCAGAAAACAAGTATTGGAATGTTTTTCTTATGAAACACGTATATGTCTGCATCACGTTGTGGAGGCACTGTATGTTAACGTATATGATTATAAATATATGTATATTGCGAATGCGAGCTTCGAATTTTACTGCTGCAATTCCTCGCTCTTGTTCAAATCTCTCAATGAAGTAAATCAATAAAGGCAAAAGGGACAAAAGGATTTATAGGCTAATTTAATTTTCTATGTCGTTTCTTTATACATTTGTATGAACACGCTCTGTTTTGACGGCTTTGCTTATTTTTCAGAAGACCAATGAGGATTGACCGCATTCTTGTGGCAATGGAGGGTGTTTTTTTCTCAGTCTCTCATTTATCAGGGATTCACGGGAGAGAGAGAGGGAAAACAGTCCATATGATCGTAGGTATGCCTACATCTTTCGAGAAAATAGTCCAAGTTGTAATACAACAGCTGACTATCGGTCCTTACGAAGTTGTAATCTGCAAAAACTAGTAATCTTATAGATAATAATACGTGTATTTAATGGTCTGAAGGTCATGGAATTGATTTGCGTTGGTATAAAAATAACTCTTTACACTAATAGCCTTTTGTTCGTATGAAGCAAAAATGTAAGTAGTCTTTATTTTGATAAAAAATAATAAATGGCTTCACAAAATTTTCGGTGTGTCCAAATTCTTATTTACAAATTTGGGTTTATCGACTTAGGAGTTATTTCACAATCTGACATCTCAATATAGGCGATGAGGTAATTTAAGCTTTACTTTGCAAATACTACTATTTCTTAAAATTAAATTAACACATATATCCTATACATTTCTGTACATGACCCCCCTGGAAATCGAACCCAGAACCTCCAACATGGTAATACTCGTACAAATGCAAATGCGATGCATAGTAGTAACATGATAATTTTATTTGAAATATATTTGTAAAAAGATTTTTTAGATACGAGACATTTTAATTGGCATGGGTGATTCGATCAACAATTTTCATCTCTCTTCTTCCTACCCTTTGTTTATTATCTTCAGGTAAGTAATCTTTGTAAAACGCTTGGATACTACTGAAATTATTGACTTACTTACCTGTCCTATAAGCAAAATTTTCATCGCTTCCTCTCAATCCTTTCCTGTTTTGCAATAACATCAATATATATTTTTTTAATATATTCAAGAAGAATAAAACTGCTTTAATTTTAATCGAGGTTACTTTTTTTCAATCTTCTTCAATTTCTCTGACGTCAGTTCATATGCTTAAACACCGACCCCTTTAGATCCTTAACTTAAGATCATAAAATGGAAGGAATGCGCCTTTTGTAAAAAGATGTGTGTTTTTGCAATGAAAACTTCAGATATTCATCATGAATATACTACCACTGCGTAAAAACTGTTCCGCTCACGTGAGAATACTTCGTCCATAACAATACCAGCGACTTATAGTCTCCGAACATAAACTCCATCATATGGTTTCACATCAAAATTTTGAGTTACGGTATCTAAGAAATCAGTTCTGAAAGTTTATTTAGTAAATCGATTTCTTGAAATAGTACTTTTTTACTTTTTACTTTTTTTTAATGTTGGTTAAAACCACTCATCAAAATTTTAGTCCACCGGTTTGAGACCTACCTGTCTCTTACAACATTTTGAGTGTGTCCAAATACTTGTTCACAAAATCTGGATTATCTCCAATTACAGGAGTTATTTTCATATTATTTTTTGACATCTCATCAAAGATGAATAAGAATATGTAAGTCTTTCTTCATCTTTGATGAGATGTCAAAAAATAAAACCTGTCTCTTAGTCAGAATCAGTGATTTGTGATCATCCTGACGAAGATACGAGTAAGTCTAAAAATCGGTGGACTAAAATTTCGGCGAGTGGTTAAATACTAATAAAACTAACATTTTTGAGAAAAGTAAAAATGACTTACCTTAAAGTAATTGCTATAAATACAGACAAATAAAACATACTCAAAGAGTAATTTAAGTGCGAAACAGGTTTTATTGAAATATGATACATGGTTTATTATTTGTGTTTTTTTTTTTAAATACGATATTTAGAATATTTGTATGACATCGTAGGGTGAACTTGTGTACAAAAATCTTAGTATGACCAATTCCATAAAAAGGAGTCTATTTACATAACTGTAGTAAGCTTATGTGCAAGAACAGACGTATAGCGTTTCATCCTTTCCACATACTTATTTGGAGAATGACGTGATTGCATTAAGATATACGTACCTAAGGAGTTTTTTTTTATCTTACTTTTACATTTTTTTACATTTATTATTTTGATATAGGTGAAGAAGAATATGGAAGTCAGGGTATTTACAATGGTTTAGATAATGAGCTAGAAGCAGAAGACGATGGTTAGAAAGAGTGGATTGATTCGGTTGAAAATGTAGGGAAACATTGGCGCTCGCTGTTGGGGTCCTGAAGTTTGCAGGTAGATTGAAACCAAAAAAACAAAGGCAAAGAAAAGTCTGGAACAAAAACCATCCTGGAATGTGCGACCTGCAGGATGGGGGGAGACGAGGAGAATGTGGCGGTGCGGGGAAACGTGAGGAAGTATGGATAAACTCACTTCGGTCGACGCAAACCGACCGCCATAACGGCTTAAAATCGCAGCCCAAATATTACGAGCATTGCATTTTTATACGTTCAAAGCCATTATGTTACAATACGCATATTCTAGCATCTATGTGTTCCTGGTAAAAATATTTCATAAAAAAAATAGCGATACTTTTCCTTCACTTCACAATTTTTGAGTGTGTTCAAATTTGTTCACAAATATAAGTTTTCTCCAACTGGCAGTTTTTTGGTTGACACCTCAACCAAAAAACGAAGAAGAATAAAGAATCTGGGTATTTACAGGGCTTATTACCAGTTAAAGGCTGGTAAGGTGATCACTTTACACACGTGCAACATTCATCATTCTACCCATGATTGACAATACAAATAATCGGAGGGTATGTATGAGGAGAGGTTTGAATATGAATGAGGCGAAGATTGCAAAAAACAAATTGGTTTGGCGTTTTATTTTCTCTGCCTACTCTTACAGGGAAGTGGCGTGATGATTTGTTTATAGTTAATATTTATATACAATATAATTAATAAGTGAAATAAAAAAGTCTCCGTGGTTTTTAGCCATTAGATGGTGTTGATGCCTGTATATCGGGCAATACTCACCCGATTGTCTCAGATAAAAATTTATTTAAAAGGTGACAATTCAGTTCATATTTTTTTGTAAATTTGTTTCGGTTTCTGCAAAAATCTCTCCATGGTTAAAAATTGGTCGACGGAATAGCTGCTGAAAATCTCTTTGCCAAGTTTTTGGACGACAGAAGTTCTACACCGACGGAATTATGAAGCTACCTAAAAAATGGCAAAAGGTCAAAAATAATAATTGTCAATACTTGATAAAAATTGATTTTTCAGTAAAGAAAATTTTTGTTCAAAGATGTACCAAAAAACAGCGGAGACTCTTTATATGACCCTATATATATACACATATATAAATAACTAACTAACTAACCATCACGCCGCTTCCCCGCAGGGGTAGGTAGAGAGAATAGAGCGCCACACCACTCTGTCCTTGCAAAAATTCTACATGTCCAAACCATCACAACACACCTTTCTTAGTTTTATCGATAATGCTTATCTCAGCTTTGCATTCCTACATACTATATAAGATTGTGAATCTATTATATATATATATATATTTATATATATATATATATATATATATATATATATATATATATATATATATATATATATATATATATATATATATATATATATATATATATATATATATATATATATATATTATATATATATATATATATATATATATATATATATATATATATATATATATATATATATATATATATATATATATATATATATATATATATATATATGTATATATATATATATATATGTATATATTTATAAATATATTTATATATATATATATATATATATATATATATATATATATATATATATATATATATATATATATATATATATATATATATATATATATATACATATATATATATATATTTATATATAATAGGACAAATTGAGACATGAAATATTAGACTTGCAAAAAGTTATGAAGAGACAGCTAACTTCCCTTTTTCACTTGAATTCTCTCGATACTTTGCCGACGATTAATCATATGTTAATAATAAAGAACTAACGCGAGCCCCTTCTCGGGTTACAGCCGCCATACTTCTCTTATTTTTCTTGCCAATAAATTAATTTCATGTCTAAATCATGGACCAAAATTATGCGTGCTAAAAAGGTTAAATCTACGAGGAGGCTCTTGATTCTGGTCAGCTTTATAACACAGGTTGACAGTGTTTTCGACGTCTGTTGATATTTTATTACTAAAAATAGCAAGAAACGCGCTTTAAGGAAAACTTAATACGCAAATATTTTCCTGTTGATTCGATGGGTTTGTTAAAACACAATGATAAATATTACTTACACAACGCGTGATACCTCAACTGTTTATATATAGCGTCTGACGTGTACATTGCAACGTTCTACAACGCGCGCATTCTTATCATTCATCGTTCACTTACTCGTACTACCACGTGTAATCCCTTTAAAAAAAATATTTTGTGTAATACACAAAGTGAACGATGAATGATAAGGAGAGCATTATATTAACATACCACAAAGTTAATAACGCTTTTAATATATATAAAATATAATTTGAACATACCTAATTAAAAATTAAATTAAATTCGAAAAAAGCCAAAAAAATTACTTGACGTTAGTTATCACTATATCAATATATGTGTGATACAATATACTTAACGTTTATTTTTCAATTAATGTGACAGAATGTAAACTCATATGACTGTGTACTGGGTATCTATTGCAAGGTTGAATTCTTGTAGAAGTTCTTTGCCGATTTTTCAGGTGCTAAGCCGCTACATTCTACCTCCAGATGAATTTCATCAAAAAAATATCTCAATGACATTATCTTTTGATTAAGACATCTCAAGCAAACATTTAACCTTCGAGAGGGCGGTCTTGGTTGGATGGATTAATCTGATGACTTTGGTTTGGTGTAGGGATCGCGTGTTCGGGGGTTAGCAGTCTTCAGTGACACACAGAGGCCGCCACCAAGACTCAGGTTACTCCGGGCCATATGTTGTGACATCAGATAAATATCTATCAATATTATAGGTGTCTCAATTTGAGATGAAACATCTATCATTTATATATGAAAGAAGATGTGAGTCTGAGCATCTCAGGATCTGGATTGGCTGTCTTAAGAGATCTCTTATATACACTTATTTAACATTCACCCTTCTACTCATGATTTAATTTATTATTTTTTTAATGTTCTGTTTTATATATGTAATGGTCTTGGAATCCTTTCATATATGAGTAACAATTTAATAGATTAGGAATCATGGTTGATAGTGGAGCCATCATTGAAAGCTGTCCCACCGCATTCCCAAATCTGATACTGAAGCATCTAGGCTTTCTGACAGACCTTCTTTTACAAAGCAATTTTTTTAACCAAGTTGCGAAATTTATTGAAAATGTGAATGTGAACAAAATCGTTTCCCGATTTTACTGTGAGTTTACATTTAAAAGCTTTTAATATCCCTATCACTGCCAATCAAAATAAATATGAATTTGTAAATCCACCAACAAATTTTCTCGAAGTACGCCGGTGTAAGCAATCAAAGGGATTAGTATTTGGTTGTTCAGTTAGTCAGCTAGATCCGATTCCATTCGAGTGGACACATCAATTTGGAAATTTATATAGAAAAGTAAATGAAGTTTACTCTATTTGAACGTAGGTATTTTGTTCTTCCTGGCACTGTCCCCACTTATTGCCGCTGAAGGATGTTGAGGTCGGCTCTTCTCGTCCTAAGGTTCTATTCCGTATATCATCTTCTCCACAATATCCTTTTGCATTGTATCATCCAAGTATTCATTGGTCTCCCTCTTGATGGATTTCGTGAGATTTAATGAGATCTCCAATCGAACATAGGTATAAAACATGAAATGTGATCTTGGCTAAAAAAACAATTTTTCGATAAATTGTTTCCACTTTTTTTCCCCAATTTAATCACAGTGAAGCGCCCTTGATGTATTATTTTACGAAAATGGCGCTATATGAGTATAAATTATTCAAAAGTATTATTTTTATTTACAATTGTGAATCCCGATTGGCTGTATAAGGTAAGTTGTTTTTAAAGTTCGTAATGAGTTAAAAATATTGCTTGATAATAATTATTTTTGAATTCCTTATATGGAAACATTTTCGTAAAATACTACCTTAAAGGCACTCTCTTGTACAATATTAAATCATTTTAAAATTTTTAAACTAAATTTATTTAATTAAAAATTATCTAATATAAATAACATCTGGGGGGTAAAATTGGCAGAGTAGAATCTATTTCGCCGAAACCATATAAAATTACGGGACCACTTTTTCGGTTCTCTTTTATACCCATATAAAAACAATACTGTCTCGTATATCAAATTCAGTCTACAGGCCTTCGTTACAAATACCCACCCATCGTGGTACAAACTAAAACTAAATAAAAATACATGAACATTAAAAATATATATTATTGCTTATTTTATTTTTAATTTAAAGTAAATACGGCACTTACCTACGTTAATCTACGGATACATTTTTGTTTGTTAATTCACGATTTTTAAAGATATTTGTTTTTAATAAGAGACTAATTCTGTTTAATGATTTATTTAAAAAAATCTTCTAATAAAGGAGATGAAAATATGAAACATATGAAAATCATTTAAAATTAACTCTGACATAGACCATTTTTTTTAAATCTAATCAGATATTTACAAAGTAAAATGGATAAATATTTCAACAAAGTGCGGAATCAATTAATGAAAATATGAAAACGGTTATGGGAAAACTGCATTTGTGTGAACAATTCATTTAATTACATAATTTTATTTATTGTTTCGGCATTAACTTTGTGGTAAGACATGTTACAAAAAAAAAATTTTTCTTTTAATCATTGTAATTAATTTGTTTCATTAATCATTGTAATTACATAATCGTTTACTTTTTCAAAGTATTCCGCAAAAATTAACTTTTTTCGCGAAAAAAGAGTGAAAATATCTGTTACCAATGTTATTTACACAACAAAACCGGGGTTGAAAACCACGAATTTATGTAATTTTTTCTGACAAATTGAATATAACTTGCATTGATATAAGTTTTGTATAATAATAATTACATTTAAGTTATGGTATAGGTTTTAAGCATGTGATATAATTTTTAATTAACGTTTTACTTAGTAAATACCACATTAATTAAAAATGGATAGATTTTACCACAAAGTAACCGCCGAATCAATTAATGAAATTATGTGATATAATTTTATTTTATAAATGTATTTTGTATGTAAATTTAAATACTGACAGTAGTTTGATAATACCCCAACAAGGCGAAACAACTGTCATAAATTTTTATTTACTATTTTTATGTTTTAAAATAAAATATAAAACTTAGCAGACTCAAAAGGGTGTTTGATTTTGATATTTAAAATATCAAAATTATAATTATAACATATTTAAATATCATATTGGATACATCATGTCCTTATGACCTACAAATAAAGTTTGGATCTTTCTGGACGTCTACTTCGCCTTGGCATTAAATGAAGTGTGTGTGCATCTGCAGTTTACAGATGCGAATTGAATGTCTTTTTTTACCATACAGTCGGTGGTTTGTTTTATTACATGAGATGATTCTGTGTCAACGCGCAACATCCGCTGCGGAGTAATTAAAAATTAAAACTGCACTCTCTCTCTGGGTCAAAGCTGCATATAACATGCCAAGACGTCTGGGACAACTCCACGAAAATTAAAGTAGCTGCGGACATAATTAATTACTTAAATTCTTATCATTATGTTACACTTTTTCAACGTAATCAGAGGGTATTATCCGCCACACTGGACGAATATCAAATTCAATTTTTATTTTGCTCTGTTTTTTATTCATTTGTATTTACAGTACAGCTAAAAACGTACAGCTGATAATTCCCCCGGTGCAGAATACACGCCACGCGCGTACCTGATAAAAAAAAAGTCAAATGGCTCAAAACATCATTGCGAAGTAGAAAGTATACCCTTACAGTCTTGACAATATACTTTATGGCAGGGAGTAGTGAATAAAAAATTAGTGATGTGATGATAATGTGTAAAATACATAACTAGTCTATGACATGTCGTAGCCTTGTAAATACCTCCACTTCCGAATTCTTCTTCACCTTTGCTGTGATTTGAAAATGTAAAAATAATTCCTTAATCGAGAAACCCAGGTTTTGTGAACAAGGATTTGGACACATCCAAAATGTTGTGCATTCATTTCTCGTTACTCCCTTGTCGTTAGAAGTATCCTGTAGGTACTGTTTTTTAAATTACTATTTGTAATCTGTATTTGAAAATGCGAAAGTAATCGAAACACGTGTCACAGTATATTTTAAGATGTAGTGGTATTCATGAAATGAGACTTATTGGAGTTGGTTTCGCAGGTTTTCACACACCTGTTCAAGGTACTGTGGTTGGTTTTGTAAGGGATGCACCGTGTATTCGATTAATGAGTGGCTAAGAATATCAAGGATAACGGGTTCATCAATCAACACAATATTCAGACGATGAAATATACTGACATAACGTCCGAAAGCAGTAACGTTATCAGAAAGAGTATAACATTGATTCTCTTTAGTTCCAGTTTTGATTTTACCTTAAAATCGTGAAAAGTTCAAAATTACTTTCATGTTTGAGAATTTGGAGCTGAACAACGTTTTTAGTATCCCTGATCAAATAACATAATTGAGAAATATATGAAATGCCCTTGTAATCGTGTAATCACCCTTTAATTGTGAAATGCAGTAATATAATAAGACCATGAATGATGTCACAGTCTTCATCGTATAATTTTTTCAAAATTATTTCCAATTAATTTTAATTGAGAAGCGCATTTTACTTTACGCAACGCGACATTTTTTTACCATAGGGGCCAAAAATTATTTACTTTTTTCAATATGAAAGTCTCATATTGTTATTTACAATGCTAATCTAAATATCAAAAACAGTCATGTATCATCTTTCTGACAATTTTATTATCTTTATTATTTGAAATTGTTTAATTATAATAAATATATCGGCAGGTATTTAATATTGATCCCATCTTGAAATTAACGTACTTTTTATTTAGACTTGGATAATTACACGACAATTATTTCATTAATGAAGCCTTTTAATGCTTTCCATTGAGGATTTCATAAAAACATATTTTAACCGGTCCATCTAAGTGTATGGACACATATGGAAAATTAAGAAAGGAGTCGGTAGGTAAAAAAATAGGTTACAGGCAAAGACATTTTTTTACAACACTATTCCTTAGTTTAATATTTTTATTATAAAGTAGGGTAGGAGTATTGAATAATATACATAGATAGATCTAAGTGTAAAATAGTGGTAAACGGGGAAGTTTTAGAATTGTTAAGTTATTTTGTGTATTTGGGAAGTATGTTTTCCAGAGATGGAAAGTTTCATAAAGAAAGGAAAGTAAATGCTGGGAATAAATCAGTTGTAACAAACAAAAACGTAACAGCGAAACCTAAACTAGCAATGCACCGAGTACCAACGCTAATATAAGTAAAGCGTGGGGTTGGAAAAAGAAATGTGAAATTAGACTGAACGCATGTAAAACGCAAAAAAAGGAAAAAAAAAGAAATCCTGGCTGATGATTATCGACAAAATTTCAAAATTTCTTTGTACACGTGTATTTTTCGTTTGAAAAGAACTTTCACATTTTCTCATTTCAATTTCAATAGTGTCAAAATAAAATAAAATAATGACTACTCCTTCCAGATTTTAATCCAATATTTTTATACTAGCATTTGGACGCACTCATAATCATAATATATATATATATATACATATATATATATATATATATATATATATATATATATATATATATATATATATATATATATATATATATATATATATATATATATATATATATATATATATATATATATATATATATATATATATATATATATATATATATATATATATATATATATATATATATATATATATATATATATATATATATATATATATATATATATATATATATATATATATATATATATATATATATATATATATATATATATATATATATATATATATATATATATATATATATATATATATATATATATATATATATATATATATATATATATATATATATATATATATATATATATATATATATATATATATATATATATATATATATATATATATATATATATATATATATATATATTTCAATTTAACAATCCCTTTCGAATATTATTCCGAAAATACAACTAAACTGAAGTTTTATATTGACTAAAATTTTTTTTTTTTGCTGACGACCGTCATAGGTCGTCAGCCCCGTAAATGCCCAGATTTCCATATTCTTCTTCATATTTGATAAGATTTCAAAAAATAATATGAAAATAACTCCTGTAATTGGAGATAATCCAGATTTTGTGAACAAGTATTTGGACACATTCAAAATGTTGTAAAAACCTTTAATTCAGAGAATACAAATATGATTTAGGGTGCTTTTAATTCAGTTTTGAATAAAATTTGTAAAAAACCCATGTCTTAAAACTGCCCTCTTAAGAGTAATTTTCAATTAAGTAAATGCGTTTTTGTTTATTCTCAGGCAGTCAGTTAAAAATGGGTAATTACCTATTTATTCGTCGATATAAACGTACGTAATGTGTAAGTTTGCGTTTTCTCAATGAAACAACGCAGCTTTCTCTCAGTAACTTGATTATGTTTCCAGTCAATCAACAATCCACCAATCGAACAAGAATTACTCAATTTCGGTCACACAACCCAGAACAGATCGATGCTCAGTGAAATAAAATAAAATACACGGTGTCAAGCATTGACAGGAAAACCACTACAATTCTTATTTAACATAACTCTCTCGATGCTCTTCGAAATAGTGAGATGATCTTTAGAAAAAAACTAAAAACAAATTTTACAACATTTTGAGTGTGTCCAAATACTTGTTCACAAAATCTGGATTATCTCCAATTACAGGAGTTATTTTTATATAATTTTTTGACATCTCATCAAAGATAAAAAAAAAATATTCTAAAAATAATATGAAAATAACTCCTGTAATTGGAGATAATCCAGATTTTGTGAACAATTTGGACACACTCAAAATGTTGTAAATAAATTATCTGGTCAAATTATAAGCATAAATAATAAAAATGAAAATGATATTTTCTGGCGTTTCTCATGTGTGTGATTATAATCCAGAATTTGGACATCACATAGTAATAAAATAGTTTTTGCTCAATAGCTTTTTTTCATCTCACCAATAGATGTCTCTAGTGAAGTTCTAGTGATTCAAGAATAATATTTCTAAATTGGTTCATTTATATAGAAATTGAGTATTGTGGTTGTCAATAATGGGTAGAATTGGTGAATGTTATACGTGTATAAAGTGACTTAAACCAGCCTATGACGGTCGTCAGCACCGTAAATGCCCAGACTTCCACATTCTTCTTCATCTTTGATGAGATGTCAAAAATAATATAAAAGCAATTTTTTTTGCTAAATCATATCCACCATCTTCTTCTCCCCAATTCATTCACAGCGAAGCGCCCTTGAGGTAGTATTTTACGAAAATGGAGCTATATAAATTATCCAAATTTATTTATTATTATGATAAATACTGTTTTTACTTAATGCACAATATTTTGAGTGTTTCCAATTACTAGTTTTTTTTTAAGATGCGAATTGCATTTATTATTTACCTCGCTTATTATGTACAAGGTTTATGGGTCATTATGTGGATTTTTGTTCATTCTAGCTAAACAAATATATATTTTTTTATTAAAGTTTAACTGAGTAAATACCACTATTTCTTAAAATCTACTGTGGCACGTGTTTCGATGCATTCCACATCTTTTTAAAACACCGTATTTTACCACAAAGTGACTGCCGAATCAATTAATGAAATTAAATCAATATGTTTTATTTAAATTGCAGAATTCGAGAATGATTTATTTTCGATTGGTCTGGGTGTGTGTTGTATATTTTTTTACATTTACCTTCCCTATCCTTACTATCCTACCTGCAGAAAAATACACGTTTTGCTGGTTATTATTTTTTTTTAATATTTAGATTAGGTGATTGCATTCGAATTACATTTGATTCGCTCGTGTTGTATCAGGGAAACAAGTTCAGCAATAGGCTTTATTGCTTCGGGCCCTTGTTACAGTTGTTCTAAATAAAAGCCTCCCTTGCAGGAATGCTGTTCCTTGACCAAATTTGGCTAACCCATACAAACTGGTGGCGGGTGCGATGGCATTTCTCCTTTACTCCTTTGTCCTTTCAAGCGATGCTCCTGCGCGCTTCATCTCAAGGCTGAGGATATCACAGGACGATCTTACGCTGAGATCGAAATTACGCGAATCGTAAATGCTGTACTGCATGAATAAAAAACTCATTTTTCAAAAATTTGACGTGGACATCTTGCAGACTATAATATAATTAAAATGTAAATTTGTTTTAAAATCACTACAAATATTTCATTATAACTTAATTATGATGTCTACCGGTTTCGAAGCTAACCGCTTCTTTATCAAGACTGATTAATACTTATTAACTAATAAAATATGAATATATTTTCTTAGTATTAATCAGTCTTGATAAAGAAGCGGTTAGCTTCGAAACCAGTAGACATTATAATTAAGTTATAATTAAATATCAATAGTGATTTAAAAACAAAGTTACATTTTAATTTTAAAATGGAAAATCACAAAGTTAGTGCTTCAAATATAAATTATATCTTGCAGACTGTCTCATTTAATCTTACCAAAAACACCGCAACTAAGAGTAACATATATTTCTCAAAAGTGTCTACTAAACGAAAAAAAAACTTACTGAACTCAACCATGGATGTTGCCGAAAAACTCGCATGTAAAAGATGTTGTCAATTCCAAATACTATACTTCCGAAATTCTAGTAGTGTGGTTGTCAGTCATGGATAGAATGGTGAATGTTACTCGTGTAGAAAGTAATCACTTAAACCAGACTACGACAGTAAATAACACAAAATGAACGATGAGTGATAAGGAGAGTGTTTGATCTGATTAATCCATTCGCCTTTGGCTTTTCTTACATCTTTTCAAGTCTCTTAGAAAATGTCCTTCTGAAAACAACTATTTCAAAACACGATTAAAAAATCGCATATCGCTCACTCCTTTCAAGAACGTCATAAATCAAAATACTTGATTTTTCAGGAGAACGTTTTTAAAGTTTAAAAATATAATACAATGTATTCAAAATAAATATCAAGCCACTTATAAAACTTTTTACTATGCAACAGATCTTTTGAGGTAAAACCTGAAGGTTTTTTTTCCATTTGAAAAATATTTAGTTTTTTTTTTAAAAAAATTAAACAATACCTTTTCCTCAAAATGCAAAATCAACACTTTCTGCCCTATAGCAGGTAAATATTAAGTTACAAATATGCCTCTTTTACTGGGATAAAGTACATTTTCTGGGCATTCCGAAAGCATGCACAACTGAAATTTGACGATTTTTGATTTATGACGTTCTTGAAAGGAGTGAGCGATATAATATGAGAATTTCTCGAGCCTTTGAATTTTAATCTCCAATGATCCTTAATATTGTTTCAGTATCGTTTTGTAACTTTTGCTTAGTAGTCAGAAGATACAAAACGATTTTGCTGTGGCGCTCGTCACTTATGAATTATTCGTGGAATCCGTGGAAACATTACCAGACCTACCTTAATAAATAGGACAATCTGTATTCCTCAGAGTATGACGAGCGCTAATTCTCCCGAAAAGGTGCGATCCGCTACAACATAAACTAGCAATTCCTGAAGACAGAAATGTTGACATTTTTCTTGCTCTTTAGTAACCATCACCACCGAGTGTAATTAATTGTGAAGGTTGTGATTTGATTCCGACAGAGTACAAATCTGGATACAAGATTACAATGTTACATACATGTTGATACAACGATGTATGATAGATGTGCGAATAGTGAAAAAAGGAAGGAATGCAAAGCTGAGATACGCATTATCGATAAAATTAAGAAAGGTGTCTTGAGATGGTTTGGACATGTAGAACAAATGAGTGAGGAAAGAACGGTAAAACAAATTTATGAGGCGAATGTAATTAAAAAAAGGAGCAGAGAAAGACCGAGAAAAACATGGCACGATCAGGTATGCCAAATACTTGAAAGTGGTCAGGTCAAGTGGCGGGTATGTATGAGGAGATGCATGAACTTGGAAGAGGCGAAGAATGTTTGCAAAGACAGAGTGGTGTGGCGTTCTATTCTCTCTGCCTACCCCTGTGGAGAAGCGGCGTGATGGTTAGTTAGTTAGTTAGTTAGATTACAATGTTGTTAGGTTTAATTTTCAAAAATCAGTTTCCTACAATCTTTTTTTAAAAATCATGTTTGTTACATTGAATAAAAATTGCCCCATAATTTTTTATACATTTTTTTTAATCTTAATTCTTTTGTACACAATATTGATAACAGGAGAAACAGTTGCCATACAAATTAATAAATACATCTAAATTTATGGTTCATAGGAAACTGCATCGTATTGACGCAATTTGCCTTCATATAAGTAACGCAACTTGATCGTTACTTATATGAAGGCAAGGTGATCTTTTTGAGCTTCAGGGACCAATCCAGGGTAATATTAAATAAATGTTAGAGTTTAAAATCACTAATATTTATTTTCACTCCCTGGAAATCGAACTAGGGACCTCCAGCAAGGTAGCTAAATACGTTAATGGAGGCGGATATAATATTAATAAATAAGTAGGCTTTAATATGTATACTTGTATATTTGTACAATGATTTCGTAAAAGCCAATTGTTAAACTTATGTTTCTTGAACAAAACAAAGCATAGAAAATGTGCAAAATGTACAATTTTTCTATGTGTATATTATAATTATTGAATATTTCATTAAACATACAAAATAAGTAGCGTTAGATCGATTTTAGGCACGAAGGGTACACAAGGGCAGTATTTTTTTTAAATTACTTGTTAAATACCTCTAATTCTTAAAATGTATTGTGACACGTATTTCGATGCATACCGCATCATTTTTTAATTACTGTATGAAAATGATACCAATGAGTACCAATTATAGTTCTTCACAACTATACATAAGAGAGGTTTATATAAAAGAAGAGACATGAGACAAGGATGGGATAAAGAGAAAAGGAGATGGCAGTGATAGGAAAAGAAGAAAAGGAAAGGACAGGGAATAGAATTACTTTTTTAGGTTTATAAGATTTCGAACAATTTAGCTTTAAATTTTGAAAGATTGGAGTAGAACATATCAAGGTGGGTACAACATTCATTAAATTTCCCACAACTTCGATAAATAAAGGATTTTTTTGAATTGTTCTTTGTTGGTGCTGGATTATAAAAGGTATGACTATGTATGTCTATTGATTCTAATTGGACAGTGAAAAGGTATCTGCTCAAGAATCTCAATATATCACAATAGGTATTAAGAAGTATTAAACAAGCAAAAATAAAATATAAAAATGGATAGACATTACGACAAAATGACTGCCGAATCAGTAAATGAAAAAAAAATGATGAAGATGGGATACAAGGGATGTGAATATATTTGTTTTAATGGATTTTTTGTTAGGTCAAAATTTTATCAGAGTTAAGAATGCCACCATATGAGTACCTACACATATAGAATGAAATATTTCGAAAAATAAATGTTAAGTACCACACATACACCACTGTACATGATTATGATCTCACGATTTCATTCAATTTGGTCCATGAAAAGTGAAAACCTTCGGTGAACAGTACTGCCAGTTCACAATATATAATAATATTAAACTGCGAGCTTGAAGCAATCATATTATTTCACTACCTACCAATTACGGTAACCGAGTAACCTCCGTACGTGCAGTTCAGGCGACCTGCGTCCTACCACACCATCTCTGCATACCTTCATTAAGTTTTCACCATAACAATTTAGTTCATAAATAATAAAAGATTATCCACCTTGATCGATGGGATTTCAAAACACCCCGTCCAGACTTCTTTGATTTCATTCATTCGCCGCTTGAGTTATTTTTTTTGTTGTTTATCACAACATATTTTAAGTTATTTAATCAGAATTTTTAATACATGAAGATTCATCCACATTCAAAGTTTACGTACTGTACATATACACTTTTTTAATAGTTTTCTTTACATATAAGTAAAATCATATAAGTAGTAAATCATTTTGAGTGTATCCAAATACTTGTTCACAAATCTGGATAATCTTTGTTAAAATATCAACAACAAAAAATGTAAATGATTAGAAAAATGCCTAGAACTGTCTTCAGAATTTTACTCATATTAATCTACACCTACCTAAAAGTAATATATACATTTATTTTACATACATACACGGATGCATTATCGATAAAAATTTTAAAAAGGTGTGTTTAGATGGTTTGGACATGTGGAACGAATGAGTGAGGAAAGAACAATAGGAGTAGAGGAAGACCAAAGAAAACTTGGCATGATCAAGAATTTCAAATGAAAGTGATCAAGTCGGCATAATCGGTGGGTATTTGAAATAGATATAAATTCTTAGCAAATACAGAGTTGTGTGGTATTCTATTCTCTCTACGTACCCTATACAAGGAAACAACGTAATGGTTCTTAATACAAAACAGAGACAAAAATATCCTAACCGAGGCAACGAATGCAAAAAATGTGCCAAATACAAGCGCAAATTTCTCAAAATTAAATGATAACTCTATAAATGTTGTCATCAGCTGACTGTTGAGTGACATCACTCGGATGCGTTTGAAAGAATTTCGTTATGTAAAAATCGGTCGTTAAACTTGATATAAGAATACAAGCATGCCTAAAAAGTGCGACGTTTAAAAACCGTATTAATTATTTAATTATTTATTTTTCAAAACATATTACTTACATACATAAGTCATATATACAATATTCTCGATGAGTTATTTCTATTTCTCATTTTAGGACATAGGATTAAGGTTAACAAGACTGGAACACAAATAATAAAGTTACAATTTTTTTTTTTTATAACTAAAAGTAATACATGGCAAAATATAAAAACAATAAACATTTATAATAAATAGGCATTAGAAGCACATTTAAAAGAAATAAATGAGAAAAACATAAGGTAAGAAGCATATATAAAATAAACAAATGAGAAAATATAAAAAATGAGAAAATATAACAAATAAGAATATATACAAAAACATAAGGTAAAAACAAAATAAGAAAATATGACTTTTTAACACTACATATATATCTTTCCATAAAGTATTTTTTCATATCATAAATTTTTGATCCCCGAATGGACACATTGTAAATTCGTCCCACATTGTAAATTCAGACTTTGGACGAGAAACAACGGGTTATGAATAAAAGGTTACAATAAGTACACATTTCCTCTTGAATGAGCGCCAAAAAATGTTATGTCCCAATTCTCACTTCGCGCATTGCTTGAATTCATTATAACCTCCTTCCGCGTCATTGTTTCTTTCAATAAGACCCTTATATTAAGTATTGTGATAACTTCAATATATAATATAAATATATAATTAAAAGGTCTTGCTTCTCAGCGGGTCGTCTGGACGTCGCGTGATATAGAGATATTATAGCGGGGGTTTAAAATAAGCTAATATGTTAAGATGTATTTTTTTAATAAAATCAAGTTCAAATCGTTTATTTTTCAGTAAGACTGAAGAGGCACTACAGACTTGCAGATTACGGTGAGCCGAAGTCCTGATTTTGTTGTGTTTTCAGACAACCTAATTAATATAATATTTCATAAAGAATAAAATAACTTTATATTATTTTTCATATTATTTTTTGACATCTCCTCAAAGATGAAAAAGAACATGGAACTCTGGGCATTTACGGGGCTGACGATCGTCATATGCTGGTTTAAGTGATACTTTACGTGTAACATTCACCAATTCTACCCATTATTGACAACCACATTATTCAAATTCTTGGATGATCTATATATGTGAACCGATTTCGAAACATTGTTCTTTAATCACTAGAACTTCACTAGAGATATCTATAGGTGAGATGAAAATAAGTTTTTTTACAGGAACTCTTATATTAGTACGTGAGGTCCGTATCCTGGATTATAATCACATACATGAGAAACGCTAAAAAATATCATTTTCATATTATATTATTTAGCTTATAATTTGAGTAGTTAATTTATTTACAACATTTTGTAACATGTGTTTGTGCACACTCAAAGTGTTATATTATTTATTGATTCGGCATTTATTTTATGGAATGAAATGTTGATTTTTTAAATTAATCACCATTGTACAATATACCACTTTTACGAACTTTATTTCACTACGCACACGACTAGTTTCGAAAACTACCAGACGGTTTCATCTACAGGTGAAAAGTAATACTAACGAGTAAAAATATTTAGGTATGTTTATTTAGAAATATATATATATATATATATATATATATATATATATATATATATATATATATATATATATATATATATATATATATATACATGTATGTCATGGCTCTATAACGAGCAAATATCCACCTACTAAGAGCATTCGCAAGAATCTGCCAGTTGATGCTGCCCATCAATTGATAATACGTTTGCAATATCGCTCACTCCTTTCAATAACGTCATATATCAAAAATCGTCAGTTTTCAGTTGTGCATGTTTTCAGAATGCCCAAAAATGTACCATATCCCAGCAGACGTGGCATATTTTTAATTTAATATTTACCCGCTACAAGGCAGAAACAACTACAAGGCTGTTGTTTTTGCATTTTGAAGAAAAACTTTTTAAATATCATAAATATTTTTCAAATGGAGAAAAAACATTCAGGTTAACCTAAAATCATCTGTTGCACAGTAAAAAGTTTCATAAGTGGCTTGATATTTTTAATACATTTTATTTTATTTTAAATCTTTAGAAACGATCTCTTGAATAATCAAGTTTTATTTTTTATTTTTGACGTTGTTGAAAGGAGTGAGCGATATTGGAGTCGATTATTGTAACAGTGGTCTAACAGACAATAAAATTACTTGACTGCAATCAGTGTTGAACGCTGCATCGAGACTGATTTTTGGAATTTATTAGTTCAGTCGTTTCACATCACCACTTCACAAACTTTAAATGACGTTGACAATCTTATACCTGACCCTGAATAGTGTGGAGTGTTTTCATTTGATGTTATAACTTGAATCATTAATTGTGATGTTGTATTTTGCATCTACATTCAAATCCGTATATATACGTGCCCTGCAAACAACCAACATGACGATTCCGAAAAAATCGTTTTTATACGTGACCCGCTTCCTACGCATTTAAGAAAAAACGTATTTATACGTGTCCCGACATCAACGTGTTAATTAGCATAATACTCTTGACATTCAAACAGCTGATCGTAAAAAGTAGGGTCAATAACACGTCTATTGTTTTTTTACGTTCATCGTCACGAGTCAAGTACTTTTTTCACTTAATTCCGCTTGTTCAGTTTAGCTTAAACGCAAACCATCAGTCAAAACTATGAAAACATATTCGTAATTTTATTAGAAAACGGATGAACGTGTCAGTTAGAGATTAACTGAAACGTTCATTCATTTATTTAACGCCTAGTTGAATATGACCCACGTTTATTGCTCGGAACTTTGTATGATGTTTTTGATGGTATTCAATCAATCCTGAATTTAGCGAGCCGCAGAAAGGATTCGCTTAGCAATGCACTAGGTGTGTATTGTAACCATAATATAGGGGAGGAAATCCGGAACGGAAAGAAGCTCGCTTCCGGAAATCGCTGTACGGGAAGTGTTTCGTCTATACATTGGATTTTGGTGACCCTGTATGCAAAATTCCAATGTTTTTTACTGTGATTATTCCTTACAATAAATATATATTTTAATTTTCAATGTTTAATCTGCGGAGCAGTACTACTTTACTGGAGCGTTGAAACCCAATCTCATTTGTGGTACATTGAAGAATATTTACATAAAATTACTGACTATTTGATTCCGAATCTCTGACATCATCGACATCTTTATAATGTTTTGAAATCATGAATTCAATTTACCGTACGACATATTAAAAAAAAAGGCGTACTTATACATACCTGTATATACTGTATTTACAAAAAAGTTTAAATATAGGGAGTATTTTACATGAAATATTGTTTAATTGTTATCGATAAGCATCGTTGTTCAACTTATACTAACACTAATATTACTACCATCACGTAGATTCTCTTAAGAGGTAGGTAGAGAGGATAGAACCCCACACTCTTCTGTCAATACGTACTCTCCTAGCTACCTTCACATTCAACATCTAGTCATCTACTACGTAGACTCTTGACACCACCAGATTTTAGGGTCTGAATGATATCTTTTCTCTCGTTATCTATTCGTTCTACATATCTATACCACCTTAAAGAACTTATTTCAATATTTTCAATTATTCCTAGTTAAGCCTTACATTCCTTTATAATATCTTCATTTTATCATACAACGATTTTCCAAACATTAGTCTGAGGAAACGCATTTCGGCGTTCACTCTGCAAATCTGTCCTTTGCCAGTTCCATGTTTCGCTTCCATACATCAATGTCAGTACCAGCACTCAACTTATAAATTACAGAATATTGAAAAACCTTAAAAGATCATTAATTGAAGTACTTTCCACTCATTTTATACTAATTTTTCATAGCTCCAAAACTGTTTTATTAATTTTTTACGACATTCGTTTGATAATGCCCTAACAAGGCGAAACAATTGTCACAATATAATTTTAATGTGTTTTTGATAATAAAATACAACTTAGTAGACTCAAAAAATCTGTGTTTGATTTAAAATTAATACATAAACTGTTTTATTCATTACACAAAGATGATATGATAGACATTTATTATTTAATTTTATTTTGATTTAAATTTTGCTTAAATTATTTATTTAAAAAAAAAAAACAGATCTATAATAATAATAATAATAATAAAATTGCATAACTTATATTGCGCCATTTTCGTAAAAAAATACCTCAAGGGCGCTATCTTCGTATCTTCTTCTTTAAACTTATAACTCATACTTATTTGCTGACTTTTTTCAGTTTCATATTTTTGATTGTTTTCTGTTAAATTCAAATATTTGTAGTTTATATTGGCATTTTATATATTTCTTATATATTTTTATATAATCTTATATATTTCTGATATCTATTGTATTCCTTCCAGTGCCCTTTATTATAACCTAAAATAAAATGTATACCCACATACAGGCCATGCTTTTTATATTCATTTTTTTATTTATGAAAATTTTTTTTAAATTGTATTGTACTTGTAATTATAATTTTTTTTTTAATTTAAAAAAAAATCATTTTGAAATTTTTTTTATTTTTGTAATTTTTAATTTTTACTTGCAAAATACCTATGCTTTAAATCACTTTATGATATATCTTATAATTTCGACTATTCTACATAAAAAAAACAAGTAAATCTTGCAGAAAAACTATTTATTTGGCTTAAAACCGATTGACATTATTGTAAAGTTATGTTAAGACATATAATAATTTTTTAAGTAAAATAAAATATTTTTTAAGCATTTAAAAATTAAAATAAATTCTAATCATGGTCATTCTATTTCCTTCACTGCAGTTATGTTAATTGTGGTACACACCAGTACAGGAACTTGCTATGAATACCAAATTTATTGCATGGATTAAGTACTTCCAAAACGAGTTAATCTGGTTAAATTTTTATCGCAAATTTTTGCACAATGCATTAAACTGAAATACACTCTGTATATCTTAATTCAACTACAAAATGCAAATTGTATTTGATTAACATATCGCGTAGTATTTCTGCATCCCATTACTTTATTCATTCAGTTCATTAATTGATTCGGCAGTCATTTTGTGGTAATATATATACATATGTATACTTATATTTATATATTTATATATATTTATATATATATATATATATATATATATATATATATATATATATATATATATATATATAAATATATATATATATACATATATATATATAAATATATATATGTATATATATATATATATATATATATATATATATATATATATATATATATATATATATATATATATATATATATATATATTTATATATATTTAAATATTTCTTAACTTTTACAAGGTTAATATCACTATTTCTAAAAATCTGATAATGTTTCAATGCATTCAACACCATTATCGTATGTGCAATTGAAACTAAATTTGAGAGTGAGAGTGCCTTTGGGGTGTTGAAGGCTGAAGATTAGGTTAATGCTGTATCTTATTTTTACCATACATACATATTTATAGTGGCCATCTTCCTCGAAAGACCATAGAATTCATGGCTGCTACAGAAAGATAACATGATTCGAAGGCATGGCCTAGGTGACGTTGTCAAAGATTGAAGGACCTACAACCTGAGGACGAGGAAAGCTGACCTCAACAGTCTACAAAGACGATAAGTTGGGATGGATATATATATTGTACATAAAGTTTATAAAAAATCATAGTAATATACTTATGAACCAAAATGTTGGGAAAAAAAATAATTTATATATTTTTAAATGAATGTTTATACTATATTTATGTACATATATAAAAATGGAGGTTTTTAATTAAAACTCCCATTTTTTCCATTTCAAAGTAATAAGAATATCTCACCTATCAAAATCACATTTTTAAAATCCTTTAAAACTATTACTGTGTCATTTGAATGGTTACCATGGTAATTATGATAAGGATTTTATTATTAAAAAATAACGTGTAGTGTCCATTTTTTCTTGGAATATTTGGGTTCGTTGCCTCGTCAAAAAGGTGTTGTACTACAAGCTCGAATCAAAGGAGTTTGAAGAATTTTTATGGAAAAACTAATTAGTATTCACAAAAAAACGTGGCATACCTCACTTTAAGAATTTACACCTCGGTATATACTATACGTGCAAATTAATTCAGTTTTTTTATGACATAGAACCAGTGGATGACGACCATTTAACATACGTATTTATAATTTTAAAAAATGGGTGTGATAATTAAAATAGTTTTTTTCTTCATATTCAATTCTTCTTCTTCTTAAGCCTTCTATCCTCTACCGCCTCTTCTGTATTCTCCCATTTTTTTTTGGTGTGTTGCTGCTTGTAGACAATTTCCACCCCTCACAGCGGCTATGTCGTAGAACCGTGTTTTTTGAGGTCCTCTTTCATTCTCCCAAGGTGTCCATCTCAACATTTTAGGGCTCCACACTGTAGGGTCCTGTATCGGAACATGTATCGCCTATTGCCTCTTGTTAAATTATAGACTTATAAATAATAAAGTTAAATCGAAGACTTCAAAGGAGTTTAAATGGCCTAACTAACTAACTACCGGTCTAGCCGCATCCGCAGTTGTAGGCAGAGAGAATACAGCGTCACATAACGCTGTCTTTGAAAAATCTATTGGCCTTGTCCACATTCACGTATCCACATACCATATTTTTTAGGGATCTACATGTGAATGATCATTTCTCCCGATCAAAAGGAATATATGAATATATGTATATATATGCAATGTAAGGCTGAACTAGGGGATGAAAAGATTTAGAAAAGTTTTTTAAGGTGATATGGACATATATGTACAGCGAATGGTTATGGCAATAACATGACTCCTAAAGTATATCTGGCAAATGTGAATGGGAAAACAGAACGAGGACGGCCAAAAAAAACTTGACACCATCAGGTCAATCGTAATCTAAAACCTGGTCGTGTCAAATGTAACAAATGTACAAATGTATAAATATATATGTTCACAACAACAGAAAGGTTACAAACCTCTGTCTTAGTAAATTCATATTTCTATACCGATCAACCAGCTGCTACATAGAAGTTGTCGGTCTCTATGTTATTACGCAAAATGAATGATTCCTAACTATCGCTTATTCAGGCAGAAAAAACATTCCATTAAGGATATTAGACAGACTTGTTCATTCTTTTCCGATATTCAGACACAATGATGTATATTTACATTCCGAATGAAAATTTGATATCCGTGATTTCCTGCCATTTTAAACAATTACTTTGACGTAAGGAATCTTATCTTTCAAAAAAGCCCGATAATCTCGATGATAATTTTTGTAACTTCAACGTAGGTGGCGCCTCACAGTGATGACATTAATGAAAATTAGCATAAACGACGGATTCTATAAACGCGAATTTGTAATTACTAAGCCCTAACGAATTTATAATGACCTGACTCACTTCAGCATATACAGTATTTTGAATACATAATAATGCTTATTATTCTTTGTATTTCAAATTTTCAGCAGTTCAATAACCTTCATTTACTTCACGTAGATATATAAAAATATCAATTTTCTTTTTAAAAAATATCGTAAGGAATAAATTATGTTTTTATTGAAAATATAACTATATAATGATCCGTGATTATTCTTTTTTTTTCTTTCCTTAGCTACTAGCACTGAGATATATTTTTTTAAGTCAGATTCCTCTTCGTAGTGTAAAATATAATATGTATTTTATATATTTGCTTATTTTATCACTACGTGAAAATTTTTAATTTAGTACTAGGACTTTTTTAACAGTAAACATACGACGTCGTTTATATTTCACAGACCTCTTTTGTAAATTCATAGCAAAATGAATAATAGTAAAAATAATTTTGGATAATTTATACAGCTTAATTTTCCCTAAACAATACCTCAGACACGTTCGCCAAATTTAGTGTACTGGTTCGAGCTGGTAAGATCATTTTACCCATAGCAGTTGTAGGCTATCGAAGCGAGAGACATCTATCAACCGATTCATCTGGAATGCACAGCTGTTCTAGAGCTGTATTGATTTATACGTGAGTAGATAAGAGTTTAAACTACCCATTCGGGAAACCGTATCCAGTGTAGTTCGCAAAGTAGTGGGGTGATGTGACCAAAAATCAGTCTCGCTGGAATGTTTATCACTGATTGCAGTCATTGTATTGTCTTGTAGACCCGTGTATATAGTGTAACAATAATTGACTCTAGATACTACAAACGTATCGATTAATTAGCGGGCAGCATCAATAGGCAGATTCTTGCGAATGCTATTAATTTGCTCAAATTACTCGCCATTCATAAATTTATTTGCCCATAATATTTTTTAGCGTAATTATTTTACTAAAGTTTGTCTAACGATAGTTGTTGAGCATCTATACCAACCTTTAATATCAATATTTTAATAGTTATTAACTTTTAAATACCCACGTCTGTTACGTCGTTAGTATTTTCCACAAATTAACCTAATCTATTCATCTGTTGCGAGATACACTTTAAATCAAATGTAATTTAAATCATTAGTTTCACGCTGGTTGAAATATTTACTACGGCATTCGAAGGGACCAACACATCGATTCAAGGACTTTACTATGTACAAGTTTTTACTATCCTCATACATCCAATCCATTCTCTACCCGAAATATTATAAATCATGGTTCATAGAACTTAGGCGAGTTTCCAAAGATCTCAGGCCCGATTTACAAAACGAATCGATTGAGGCACATTGGCTGGAAAATTATGGGGTTTGTAAAACATATCTATGGTACTACCGAAATTGTATGTGTTTAGCTATTTTTGTTTTTTCCGCCTGTTAAAAATGAATTTAAAGTTTAGAATAAAATTAAGTAATTGAAGATGTATACGCTACTAACGCAGGTATGGATGGAATTCCATATGCAAAATTTGAGAACCACATTACATTTATCATTTTGCATTATTACTAGGTATTATAATCAAAAGACAACAAGCTTTTTGACGGCTGCTGTTATTAAGAATTTTCATTTATTTTCGATTGCATTATTGTTCAAAAGATTTTTAATATTTTCAATGTATCACAAGGATTGTGCAATGCAATATTTATATGAAATGAGTGCCTTCTATTTTATTTTTTTCTCTTAATTGGACTGAGCCACAGTCATACGCGGACGGGTACAGCTAGTCTTTAATATAAATTTACACAACTGAAATTTTGAACTCTTTATTACAAGAAAATTATAGTACTACACATACATATGTTAAGGATAACTTATATACAGAATACATTATTATTTCTTAGTACCTACGTATATGAACTATAGAATGAAAATAAAAAATTAAAACACACAAACGCATTTTTATAACAAATCGTCACACTAAATTGTCATAAATTCCACCTATACAATGCCTGCATTGCTCCTATTCTCTTATACGGCTGTGAAACATGGCACCTTACAAGGGCCCAGAGCAGCCATGTACCTACTAAGCTTTGAGAATGGGTGTCTGCGGAGAATTTTAGGCGTGCGGTGGTTTGACTTTGTGAGGAATGAAGGGAAACCGTAGGACGCAGCTAATCTTGGTCACAACTGTCGTTAAGAAAAGGCGCTTCAGTTGGCTTGGCCATATACTCCGCATGCCTCCCGAGAGCCGCCATCAAGCTTTCCTCTTTTACAAGGCATCAGGTTCGCGCCGCCCAGGACGACCACTGCTGTCAATTCGTCGGCAGTTCTCGTCTGAACTTCGGGACTAAGACCTGTCTTGGGAGGATTCAAGTATTTGAAATACTCGATCATGCCAAGTTTTCCTAGGTCTACTCCTGTTTCTTTTTCTAACACGGCTCATAAATTTGTTTCACTGTTCTTTCTTCACTCGTCGATAATGCTTATCACAGCCCTGCATTATTTTCTTATATCACCATTCGAACATTCATCATACATTGTTTTGCCGGAAATTCGTCTGAGAGATCGTATTTCGACTGATCCTATTCAGTCTTTTTTTTCTTTATTAACGGCTGTAGCCAATTTATATATAATATATTACATGTTGTATAAAATAACATGTTTTCTCTTTTTAAGTACATTATTGGTTATAAAAGTACTAATCTAAAAAAGGATGAACATATAAAACAAGGAATTA
>NW_028282596.1:0-21795 GCF_059751285.1 Brachycentrus maculatus
TCCCAACCCCAACCCCAACCCCAACCCCAACCCCAACCCCAACCCCAACCCCATAAAGTTTAGCAGAACATAAATATCGCTTTTAAGGGACTATCTAAACTAAAATACAAATAATTAATAATCAACTTAGATTCTCTGAAGGCTCTAAGAAAATGTGACCTTACCAAACTGATTTTCTGCTGAACAAATAAAGTATATTAAAATTTGAGCGAGCATGCAGCTAATCTGTAATTAAATGGCCATACACTTGTTTCCCATCAAGGATCAGCATAGCTCTAAATCCAACCCCAACCCCAACCCCAACCCCAACCCCAACCCCAACCCCAACCCCAACCCCTTATTTGAATAATTGGTCATGTTTGAAGACATATGACATATATTTTAACTTGAGCATGGAGTTACGTTCAACCAACCCTGTTCAGACGAATTTCATCGATTTCGATTACAGATTATTTTCCAATAGCGATTCTGTAAGCTGAATGCTTCAAAATCTAAATACATATCAGATCCATGAATTTAGACTGAATGCTCAAACTACCCTTAAAATGATTGTGAGCTTAGTTTTATGAAAATTTATTAAATTAAAGAGCACTGAAATTTATATAGGTTTATTAGAAAAAATAAATGAAACGAGGCGACTCCAGCAAACAAATTGTTATCTTACAAGAATATTTAAATGTGTAAGCATTAATACTGGCAAATTATAGAGTTGAGAATAATTTATATGAAGTTTGAATATTTATGATAGTATATAATACGATTATTATGATTATTGCTCTCATTATTTATTCATTCATATTCATAATGTCCTCTGACAATGTGTCCTCTGACAATAGAATGAAAGGAGATCACGAATAATTTAGCATTTAATAGGATTTCACAGCAATACAGCTCATCATCATTTTTCGTCTTGCTTCTTCTTCTATTGGTAATAGGCGCTGTTCTTCTCAAACTTCTTGGCTAAATAGTCAGCAGGCAAAGACAAAGCTTCAGGGATTCCATTAATCTTGCAGTAATACGAATTCAGCTCATCAAAATCTATTGTCTTCGATTTGTCAGTATCGACCAAATCGAAAATGATCTAAATTTATTCGTCGCTGAAACTCGAATCCATTCTCTTCATGATCTTCCCGAACTCCTCCATGTTCAGGGCTCCACTCGCATCTCGATCGTAGGCAGTAAACACTTTATAGAGCGTGGCATTCTTCTTGTTCAAGATGTAGTCCATTTTGGTGAAGCATTCCTTCACTTTGAGCTATAGCCCATGCTAGCTCGGCATGTTCGTCATTTTGGATTGGCTCTAATCTAAATCTTCCTCGATTGTCACAAACCTCTTGAGCAGGAATGGGAAGCTATCCTAGAATTTGGATGTTAAGGGGATCTCATACTTCTTGAACTGGTATTGGATTTCTTTGAGAGAGATGAGGCCGTCTTTATTGACATCCATCTTGTGGTAGAAGTATTCGGATTAAATCAGGGCCATATTGGGTAACACATATTTAATGAAATCTTTGAATTACTTCTCGTTGAGTTACTTGTTGTCATCGTAGCCGAGGTTGGCCCACATCTTCATCAGGTTGATGTTGTTCGAGTTGACGTAGAACCGAATGTCAATCATGATTTTCTTGAACATGTTTTCAAGGTTTCCGGTGTTTTTGAGCTGATTGTTAAACGCTTCTTTGAAGATCGGGTGGCGAAATAGGTCATCCCACCCTATTCTCTTTTATTATTCGATTTCGAGGGTCTTCTTCAAAAAATCTATAGTTTCGTCTGAGAGGTTTTCTATAAACTTCAATGGTTTGCTCTCAATGTTTTTTACTAAGTCGAATTAGCTGCGGGCTGTCCATGGAGTCCTCCCGTGAAGCATCTCGTAAAAAATGAAGCCTATTGCCCAAATATCACATTTAGATGTGTATGGCTCTCCTTTCAGCAGCTATATGGACATATAAAGTGGGGTTCCGACAGCAGTCTGGTTTTTGAGGCCACCTTTGTTCTTTTTGGCAAATCCGAAATCTCCAATCTTCATCTTTCCCTGACTAATGAGTATATTTGCAGGCTTTAGATCCCTTTGTATTAACAAAAACTAACCTATGCACAATACCCTATTTGACTAACGCGATAAAGCCATTGCAGACTTCAGTTAAAAATCGAACCGCCTATTTTTCTTCAAGCAGCTTGTTGGGCTGCTTCTTCAAATAATGTTCTAAGTCACCACCCTCGCAGAGCTCTTGGATGATATAATAGTTATTGCTGCTTTCCATGACATCATAGAAGCCCACAATGTTATCAGACCTGACCGATTTCATGATTTTAATTTATGAGATCAAAGCCTCTTTCAGGTAGGGGTCGCTATTGACTACAGTTGATGATAAATGCGTACTATTGGACTTATCGATAACCTTTATAGCGCATTCCTGCTTCGTCCCATCTTGCTCTCCCCGATACACCTAACATAGACAAACACAATACATCGCCATATGACCCCTTTCCGAGTTTATCCGTCAGAAAGATTCTGTATCCATTTATTTTTTTCACGGACATCACTAAAGGAACACCAAAATTATATATGCTCTTAAATTAAATGCATGAATATATTAATCAACAAACCTATAAATGAGCAAGTGAACAAATAATGGACAAATGAATAATAATCAAAGTAATCACATCGCCAATTATTTTCATTATCTTACTGCCAATACAATCACTCTCAAATAATTGCATTGCTAACAATATAATACTGTCAATATATTTGATTAATTTTACCAATATCAATACTCCAAGCAATTTCAATAAAACGAGAGCCACAAAATAATCCTTAAATCATAAATCATAAATATCCCACATTCTTCATCGAATAAAGATAAAGTACAAATTAATAAAATGCAATAAAAGACATAAAATAAATTACAAATTGACAACAATAATAATCAGACATACGTCTATACATCATTTTCATTGAAGTTGTGATATCCGAATTGTTTGAATCTAGATTTTTTTGTTTGTTTGTTTGTTTACTCAATTGGTAAATAATGGATATCTGAATTTAGGGCGAATCAGTAGCATAAATAACAATAGTGATAGTAAAACTGCAGACATTCAACAATAATTAGCAATTCTAAGCCTCCATTCTTACACCACAGCTCCTATAAGCCTTAAAAGCCAGCATTTAATAAAACTGAACAAACTTAAAATAACAAAGTGATTATGACAATCCTCACAAGTAGATATTCATGAACGAATATGTCTTACAAAGAGAGCTATTGCAGTATAGTAGAAGTGAGGATACATACGAATTAACTATTAGTAGTATTTGTAGTGTGTTATTATATGCTATCTGTTGGAACTGTGTCCATTGGATAGATCGCGATGTGATGTATATGGGGAATGTGTGTGAAATATGTGATGCATATGCTGTATCTAATGCTGGAAAAGTCATCAAAAGAAACCCTTTGACTAAAAGTGCGGGTTGATCCATTCCTATCGGCTTATATTTAAGCTGAAATCCATGAACTCACGACTGTTATGTTCTGATTCATACTCGATGTATCGCACATCGTCATGATGCTCCTGTATACGCTTTTATTCCTCATCTTCGCACCCTCTGATTACATCCCCAGTTTCATTGTGGAGAGTACTATGGTTATTCAATGCGTTTTTGTATTATTTAATTTCCTTGATTTTTTTTTGTTGTCGAATCACGGCTTCTTTCATCATTTCGATATTGGCGTCGATGGCTGTGGAATTCGGGGAAGGAATAAGTGCGGAGAGATGGCTAGGAGTTATCTGTTATTGGCTGAGGATCTTTTAGGCAATTTCCTAAGGAATGTAGGCAATTTCGGCGAAGAATGGGTTCTTAAGGGAGGGTTATTGCTTATTAAGCTGCCTATTCTTGTTTTTTTTGCGAGTGGAGGCTTGCATCTTCTGAAGTAGGATAATTTGATTATAAATTCACTCCAATTTAAATGCATATAACTTAATGTCGAAGTCCATCATTAATCTCTGATCCTTCAGTTTCCGTTACCCTTATAATTGCATCACAATTGTAAATAGGATCATTTTTCTTTTATTCTTTTTCAATTTTTCAGCATATGCTAATAACATCTATTCAATTAAGATTATATTGGATAAAAAATATTTGAGATGAAGAGAGAATATGAGTATATATCGATCTTTCATGGGTGTAGCGATGATTGTATGTAAAGAATAGGATAGGCAATGTGAATTGTTCAGATTATGGTGTTTATTTTAGGGGTTAGGAATGAATAGGAAATTATCGGCAAAGTTTATATATGGTTTTTTATAGTTTATGTAGGGTTGAGAGGGGCTATTATAGCAATTATAAAGGCAATTGGCTGCATTTTAATAGTGCTATTTATTGTTAAATACATAAGATGCCTGATTGTTGGCATTATCTCGAAGGGTCTATCGTTCCCTATGGTCTGAGTCTCGCAGGCTGACTGTAATCATTTGATCTATATTATTTGTGACTATACTATAAATCAATAAACTGTGCACTATAATGATCTAAAAACGCATACGAATTATCTTATATTCTCTTACTGTCTCAGATTATATTATATTGTATTGTATTATATTATATTCTCTTATTGTCTCAGATTATATTGTATAGATTAGATAAAGTTGAAATGTCGTGCCAGCAGATAGATGACTTGTAAGACCTTGCAAACTCGATTTTCGAATCTGAGCCAGCCAGCGAATAAAGGGAAACCGCTAGGAAAGAGAAAATGCTCAAACGACAAAGCCGTAAAGATAAAATAAAGATGAAAGAGGAGGCAAGGGTCGAATAATCCAAAGAGCAAGAAGTTGATGACACCGAGGTTGATTTCTATGTTGAGGAGTACCAGAAGGAAAAAGTGCCCGGCACTCAGGCCATCTATGTTAAGACCTTTGGCTGCTCCCATAACATATCCGACAGCGAGTTCATGATTGGCCAGCTGTCCGATTATGGTTATAGTATCGTGAATACTCCTGACGAGGCCGATTTGATTCTCATAAATAGCTGTACTGTTAAGAATCCTTCGCAAAGTGCGTTCCTAAATATGGTGTGCAAGGCCAAAAAGCTCAAGAAACCAGTAGTTGTTGCAGGCTGTGTTCCTCAGGGTGACCAGAATATCCCTGAACTCAGCGAGATTAGTGCTTTAGGAGTTACTCAGATCGACCGGGTTGTAGAGGTCGTTGAAGAAACGCTTAAAGGCCACAAAGTTCAATTAATGGATAAGAAAGAGCTTCCCTCATTGGATTTACCCAAAATCAGGAAAAATAAAGATATTGAAATGTAACTGATTCACTATTTAGCATCGCCATTAACGCAGGATGTCTTGGAGCTTGCACTTATTGCAAGACTGTGTTCGCCCGTGGAAAACTGCTCTCATACGCATCATAAGCCATTACGAATCGAGTCAATTCAGTCGTAAAGTAGGGAGTTAAATAAATCTGGCTCACATCCGAAGACACAGGCGCATATGGACGAGACATTCATTCCAATATCTCCTAGCTATTGATTTCCTTGTGCGATTAGCTCAAAAACCACGATAAGATAATGATGAGAATAGGGATGACAAACCCTCCTTACATGCTGGACCATTTGAGCACAATTGCCCATTTCTTAAACCATCCAAGAGTCTACAGCTTCGTGCATATCCCTGTTCAAGCCGGCCATAACAATGTCCTCAATAAAATGAATAGATAGTATACTGTGGAGCAGTTTAAGATAGTGTGTGACTATTTCCTGGAGCATGTTCCGGATGTGACAATTGCAACTGATATAATTTGCGGTTTTGCTGAATGTACGCCCGACTTTATTTAGAAACCTAGGAAGAGTTCCAAGGCACCATCGATCTCATTAAAGAGTACAAGTTCAAGGTACTTTACATTAATCAGTTTTATTTACGCCCAGGGACCCCAGCTGCCAACTTGAAGCAACTTCCATCACATGTGATCAAGGAAAGATCAACAAGGCTGACAAATGTGTTCAAAGAGTTCGATAGCTACTCCTACATGATTGGGAAAGAGTGTCGAGTTTGGGTCAATGAAGTTTAAGATTACAAAGGGGAAAAGCATCTTGTTGGACACACCAAGAACTATACTAAAGTAAATATCCCATTTAATGGAAATGAAGATCTCCTTTAGTAAATAAATTGTGATAATTTAGCAAGCAGATTTTGGTGAAGGTTACTCAGGCCTTCGACTGGCATGTTGAGGGGGAGGTTATCGATAGAGATTTGTTGTCTGTGCAGATACCAGAGGGATATGTGCTCAACATGAAGGCTGACTTATAAGGCGAAAAGGTTAGTTTAGAGCAAAAGAAGAAAGTCAAGATGGCAGTCCTTAAATAAAAGAAACAGAAAATTCGGGAGTAGCTCTACCCCTAATCTGCGACAGAAAAACAAGCTGTGAAGACAAATCAAAACATCCTGCCTTCTACAAATGCTGAACATGAGCAAACTCTGAACAAGGGCACTTCCATAAAATCATCATCTTACGATTACAGGTATTTGGGGGTTGCGGTACTGTTGATGTTGCTAGCTGTGACCTTGCATTTCAGTGGTTTATGAGGATGATGGTGATGATGATGGTTATGATGATGATAATTATAGCTGTTATGATCATTAATGAGGAAGTATTGTCGAATCGTTTATTCTAAAATTAATTATATATATGTCGCCATGTTGCTCATCATATATATATATATATGGAATTATGTGTTCATATATGGAGAAGGCATGTCTGTATTAGAAAAATAAGTCCCCACATAACTATATATTCCCTAATATAAATACAATCATTAATTTATCTCCAAACTCCAGACAAAAAGATAACCAACAATTTATAGTATATATCTAGAATGCAGTTTAGAATAGGTTCGATTTAAAAGTAAGTAAGTAAATGCTCATGATCCAATTTAATGAAAATCAATTCAACACATGCAGCCTTTCTCTGGTTAATCTTTGGCATTGTATTTGTGTCTTGAAGGGGCAGTTAAAGTGATTGTTCTGGATAGGCTTTCGGATTCGCTTTCGGCCTCAGTGTCCAGGCGTTGCTTGATCTATCTGCCGAGCTTAAAAAATATCTAATAAACTTGGGTGTTGTCTTTGGCGCTGACTTCGATGTACTGAAACCCAAATCGGTCGGCCATTTATTAGCCCTCGGCTTGGCTGACTTCTCGCTATTTTGATGCGCAGATATCGATTTTGTTGGCGACCAGTATCTTCTTGACGGAAGTGGGAGTTCTCTGACTGACTTGGTTCACCCATTTTTCTGAATATTGAAGAAGTTACAGATGCTGAGAAAGGAGTCCCTGGAGTCAACTGCGTAGACCAACACGATTCCAGCAGCCCCTTTATAGTAGGTTTCGGTAATGGTCTTAAACCTTTATTGACCGGCAGTATCCCATACTTGCAGTTTCAGTCTCTTATCGTCAATCTGCAATGTGCGGACATTGAAATCAACACCAATAGTGGCAACATGAGTGTCCTTAAATAGATTGTCACAGAAGCGAGTGAGGATGTTAGTCTTGCCGACTCCACTGTCCCCAATTATGATGAGCTTGACCATGTAGTCATAGGGAGCCTGCTTTTGGTTATTTCGTAGAGATTTTGAATGCATCATGATTTCGAAAATAATAGAAATACCTTACAACTTAATTATGTGTGATGGCATCTGACATCTAATATCCTATAATGTTATGTGATGGATGAGTAATCATAGATTAAATGAGGTTATGCTATTCTAGATTTAATTTAGCACAGCTGTTGATATGAATATAAATACGATGATCCAAGATGTGCTGTTGTAGTCAATTTATTCAGTATTGTTGAGAGCATTATCAGCACTATATGCACTTTTTGCATTATGATGCTACAATATTATATATTATCACTATAAAATAGAATCAACTGACAGAATAACTGATGGACAGCAACAATAGCCGCCACAATAGCCACCATAATAGCTACCACAATAGCCACCAAAATAGCCACCGCAATAACCACCATACTACAATATAAAACAACCACTAACCTCCAACAAAGTTTATCAACTAAAGTTAACGAGCTTATCATATCTCCGAACACACCCAAAATAAATTCCCTCCCAAAATCGATGAATACTCAGAAGACAGGAGACTTGACACTGAGTAGGTAATTCCCAGCTACCGCAAATCCTATTAAATATACTAACTGCAACAGTAAGCCACCAAACTAACAGCACTCCTCCAGCTCAAGGACAAGGAGATCTACTACTTGAGCTCGCAGATTGTTTCCCTCAACAAATAGCATGACCTGCAGCTGGCCATCCTTAATAGCACTATTGCTGAACAGAAGAAGTAGTTGACGGAATTGAGGTATTTGGGGCTGAAGGACAAGAGGACTGACTATCAGAAAAATTAAAAGATTATGGAGGAACAGCAAGTTAAGTATCATGAGGAAGTCAAGCAAATCAAGAAGGCACATGAGGAAGCCATGGAGAGAATGGTGGTTTGTCATCGACAGGAAATTTAGAGCATCTAATAAAAAATGCACACCAAGCTCAGACTCTACCAAATTGAAAGAACAGGCGTAGAATAAGCCCACAAACAAACAACCTCCCTTCTTGAAAACACCCTACAGTCCCTCAAAGCGACCCTCCTCAAGAATTAATCAGATAAGCACTCCCTATCCCTCTCGGTTAAATAATACGAGAAATCCCTCGAATCGATCAAACAATAGCTCAAAAACTACAGCATCAGCATGTAGAACAAACAGAACCAGCTGCACCTCGAAAAACAAAGCGAGGTATCAGCCAATATAGCAAACCAATAAAAGATCTGCAAAATGTAATAACAACTCAGAAACCTCACAGCCCATAAATAGTTTTTACTGACCGAGCACTCAGAATAAGTCAAAGATTATCGGAGTCAAATTAGTAAACTCACCCAAACTCTGATAAAGAAGGACAACTAAATTATGAGGCTTGTCGAAGCATAAAATATTCTAAGTAATGACCGCAATAACAAGAGTCTGAAATTTGGCAAAGGTGAGAACTAGGTGAGAAATTGCCAACATAACGGACTCATTAAGCAGCTGTAGAAGAATATTAGCATCAAAGATAAGGAAAACTTATAATTGAGGAAGAAGATTTAGTAATGGGGGAAGTATATTGGGTTTTAGAGGACAATTGGAGAGAGGAATATGGATTTGCAGAGCACTGCAGAACAGGTTTTGATGACACAGAAGTAATTCTCGAATAGTCTCAAAAAAAGACTGCAATGATATCTTCCAAATATCATCCTGATCAATCGATATACACATTATCTAATTATTAAATCATCATATGTGAACAGCGCATCCCAACTCTACTGACAAACACTCAGATAAGATAACCATCTAACTCGATCATAGAGTCAATCCGAAACCACTCATTTCCAATAACCTATGCAATAAACCACTGAGTCCGTCCGTAGCATAATAACAATTACCAATAAATATTATGCATATCATGATTCCAGAAACATCTTTCTGATTTGTTCGGCTTTGAATTTGTTGTTATTGACTATAATTAATATCTTTCTGACTGACTTACTTCCTTTGACTATCTTACACTCGAGGCCGTATCTCTACCATAATAGCATAATCAGTTATTTGTTAGCTTTGCTGTTTTCGGCAGGCTGTGATATCTCGAATTTTAGTTACTATATTTTGTCTGTGTCCTATTTGTTTTTTTGTTGTTGTTACTGTTAATTTGAGTCGACTTAGATTAACAATCGGGAATACTTGCAATTGGGGTATATCCTGACGTGTAAAAATAAGGATTGTCCTTTGCCTTCAACGAAACTATAAATATTTTTATTTATGAGAGGAGACTGTCTTAAAGAGTGCCCCAAGAACATAAATGCGCTTTTATTATTTATTTGTGGTATCAGGAATGTTCGGGTTAGCATTAAAGTTAATTGGCGCATCATTCAGTCAGCTCTTATTGTTAAAACTGATATTATAGATTTCAATAAGTTGATTAGATTTACGTACACTACCACCTCATTGTGTCTGAATATGTTAGTTTCCCGCTTGAGTTATTTGAATAAGAAACAAGAGAGTAAATAAATGAAGAGGCATTTTAGAATGTAATTGTTGTCTGCAGTTGCTGAAATATGTTGTGTGGATCGAAAATGTTAAGTAAAAATTAAATAAAGTTTTTGAATCATGCTGAATTGCAGCTAGCGAATGTTAAATTAATTATAATGAAAAGCAGAATTATAAAATTCATTAATTAAAATCGCTTTATTTATCGCCATTGCTTTTCACTTCATTAACTTCTTTGACTTATTTTTCTTATTTAACTTCACTTCTATCGCTCCTTTCATTTCTGTAAATTAATTGGCTTTGGCTTAGTTAATTGTGAATACTTTTTTCACTTTCCCTTTCAGTTTTACTTTTACTTTGGCCCCATTTACTATTTTCATTATTTTTCATATGCCCAATCAAAGGTTCTTTCCTGTTCTGCAAATTCAACGAGTTTTCTGACAATTCGACATGCAAATTGGTAGGCTCTTATTCATTCCGCTAATAGTAAATCATGAGTAATTATTGGTCATTGCGACCAATGTGCCCGATGTGAATGTGAACCGATTCGCGATTTGGCTCTAATCGGCTCGCGATCATTTCCTTGAGCCTTTTCTTGCCTCCTCCCTGCCAAAACATACGCAATATGATTAAATTTATATTTTAGGCATTTGCGACTGCATTTTAGTCATTGTCTGATTTCGGGAAAAAATATTTTGAGGAAGAGCATATGATTTTAAGTTCCTGTGGAAAAGGAGAACCTCAAAGGGAATGTTAAAGTTGCAGTTATATGTAAAAACTGACAGGGCATCTGAAAATTAATTCGATAGGATGAACCAAAGCGCGAGTTTTTTTAATATAAAAAATTAACAAACTAAGTAAATGAGAAAATGAGAAAATGAGAAACTGAAAAATCGATCACACAAAAACAATAAAGCAAACAGTATATAATTTTTTATGAATCCTCTTCTAAAAATTTCATTTAACTTCTGAGTACGATGAATAATGCTGTTGATCTAAGGTAAACTAAATCAATTTAATTATTCGACATTCAGAGACAGACTTAGAAATTTTTTATCAAAATTTAAAATGCTTTTAGAATTATTTCCAATTTCGGCAAATGTTTAAGCTCTTTGACACTGCCTTGGATGTTCATATGCAAATTCAGAAGAAAAGAAGAGAGAAAAATTATGGGGGAATGTGGGGAAGCAGCCTGGATATTTTTGGGGAGGGGAATCAAGGGAATAATTAATGGAGTAATAATGCAAATAACGGCTGGGGAGGCAGCAACGATGGGTGGGGAGGAAACCAGGGAGGAAACAATAATGGCTGGGGGGAAAACCAAGGGGGTAGTAATGATGGATGGAACAATGGAAATAATATGGGTCTCATAAATCCTCAAAGCCTCAGTAATAGTGGGCTTTCAATGGCCTTGCTAAGCAACCAAAGCCTTTGGGGAAACAATTTATAAGGTGCAGCATGGGTCCGCTAACAGCATAAAAGGCAGTCGTCTCATATTATGTCCACCAAGGATGCAGCACTTAACATGAATGATATGAAGAATATTCTTGAAAAACAAATCACCTTTCTGGAGCCGAGTCCATCCGCGCAGAAACTGGAGTAGTTAAGAAGGACGGGCAGAACATTTGAGGATGATCGATTTCCGCCGAACAAAATGTCACTAACAGGAGGGAAGCCTGAGCCTGGCTGGGCTCAGATTGAGTGGAAAAGAATTAGTGATGTTCTGCCAAAGGCCAGCATTTTCCAGGGCAAAATTGAACCCGATGATATTAAGCAAGGCTATCTTGAGGACTGCTATCTTTTGGCAGCATTGGCAGCAATTGCTGAGAGGCCAGACCGAATTTTTAGTCTGTTCTTAACAAACGAGACGAACCCACAAAAGTATTTCTCCGTTAAGATCCTCTACAAAGGCAAATGGATGACAATCGACATGGATTAATACATTCCTTGCCTTCATGGAAAGCCGGCCTTTACTAAAGCGAAATAGAACGAGCTTTGGGTAGTTCTGCTTGAAAAAGCATGGGCCAAACTTTATAAAAGCTATCATCAGATTTCAGCTGGCTTCCCCGAAGAAGGCCTTCATGATTTTACTGGCGCCCCGATAAGGCAGCTTTATATTAAACAATCCGGATTTGATCGCGAAAGATAATGGAATTATTTGCTGATGGCGACACAGAAATAGTACTCGATGGTCGCATCTTCACAGCCAGGGTCTGACACTCA
This sequence comes from Brachycentrus maculatus, assembly GCF_059751285.1. Lineage (NCBI taxonomy): Eukaryota > Metazoa > Arthropoda > Insecta > Trichoptera > Brachycentridae > Brachycentrus > Brachycentrus maculatus. The sequence goes on from NW_028282596.1 coordinate 12,300, forward strand.
AAAGAGTGTTTCAGGAATTGTGCAAGGCCACGCATACACGTTTTTAGGCGCGACGGTCATCAATTTTCAAGGAGGCAGCGACAGAATTGTCTAAATGAGGAACCCCTGGGGAAAGGGTGAGTCGAAAGGGAAATGGTCTGATTCTGACCAAATTTGGAATCGAGTTTCCCCTCAATAAAAAAAAAGAGTCGGCTTTAATCCCATTAAGGATGACGGAACATTTTTCATGTCCTACAACGATTTCTTGGCCGAATTTAGAGCTTTGACTGTCGCCTAAATTAATGACAACGCTTCGTACATCTATCGCTCGATGCAGGACAAATAAAAGAAAGGAGTTTACTTTAAAGTATAAATCGTCCAATAAGGGTATTACTCGTTTCAGGTAGACAATACTCCGGAACGAAGTTTCGATGAGTCAATTGCAAATAGATACAACTATCCACGAACTGATTTATAGTTGGGACGGTTCACTTCCAACAAATGCCAAAAGCTTCAGCCTGCGACTTCATCCAAAAGGACTCTTTATCAAGGCTATAATCTGGAGCCTGGAGCATATGTGGCGTACGTGAAAATAGCATTCGATAGTCAGCTTGAAAAGGATTATGAAATCAATTTAGCAATTTATGCTGAATATGCCTGTGACATTTAGGTCGCATCAAAGGAAGAAGTTTCTGCATTCACTGGCAATCCAAATGTTTAATGGAATCCCTCAATCCATATGTCAAAGAAAAACTGGAATAATATGGGCAATACTGAGTACCATGGAAGCGGATGGGGTGGCAACTAAGGAAACAACAATGGATGGGGAAACGATAATAATGGAGGAAATCAAAACAACGGATTGGGGGATCACGACCCAAAGAAAAACAATGGTTGGGGTAATTATCAGGTTCAACCAGGAAACAATAACAACGGATTGGGGGATCACGACCCAAAGAAAAACAATGGTTGGGGTAATTATCAGGTTCAACCAGGAAACAATAACAACGGATTGGGGGATCACGACCCAAAGAAAAACAATGGTTGGGGTAATTATCAGGTTCAACCAGGAAACAATAACAACGGATTGGGGGATCACGACCCAAAGAAAAACAATGGTTGGGGTAATTATCAGGTTCAACCAGGAAACAATAACAACGGATTGGGGGATCACGACCCAAAGAAAAACAATGGTTGGGGTAATTATCAGGTTCAACCAGGAAACAATAACAACGGATTGGGGGATCACGACCCAAAGAAAAACAATGGTTGGGGTAATTATCAGGTTCAACCAGGAAACAATAACAACGGATTGGGGGATCACGACCCAAAGAAAAACAATGGTTGGGGCAGTCCTCCAAATCAGTTTGGTAGTAATGGATGGTGATTAAATCTATTAAATTAACTCATTCTATTTATAAATCCTGATAACATCATTGCATTCGTAACTTAAATACCTCATTGTTTTTCGAGCTGACTTTTTGACATTCATGTTAAATAATGTGGACATAAAATTATAATACAAATGAAATGTTTTTATCGTGAAAATTGAAGATTTCGGCAATTTTAATACTCGTAACGCACAAATTAAACTAACAATTTATTGTAATCAGTGATAACAAAGTACTCAGTCATATATTTATATATTAAGTGAACTTCGATACGAACAAATGCATTACAATGGCTTTTAAAATCCGAAATTAGCAGCGATCCGACTGCTTCGCTCGCAAGGCTGCTGCCAGCAACAGTAACACGAAACAGTAAGCGCGCCTGCGAATAGGCAGCAGCCTGGAGATCTTTAGAATTTGCTTAGGTACAAAGAAGAGCTCGAACAGAGGGTGGCAGCCCAGCGAGCCAAATTGTCAGACATTCCGTGCGTCATATAATTGGCGAAGGAAATCGAAGAGCTGCAGTAAATTGCGGACGGCCTTTCGAAGTAAAATAGGCAGTTGACCAAAACCAAAGCGCGCGTGCAAAAGGAAGTGCACAGAACATTCTCCACAGACTGCGATGACGCAGAAGACGAAAAGTAGCATTAAAAGCTGCAGAGTTAGTACCAAATGCTACTGAAGCAGCTTCAGAAGGTCAACGACCGGAACACTGCGCTCGTGAATAAGTTGGCCGACATATGACTCCAATTCGATTGATTGATTTGCTTTTTGCCTTTGGATTAGTTTCTCGAATTTTGTATGGTGTCAGTGTGGCATTGGCGTTGAATGCTCTGTTACCCTCCGAAATGTTTGTCTTTCTGATATATTTCGCTCACTAAGTTAATCGATGCTTTAATTCGCAACTTTCGTTCGATTCCTTTAATTTAAAATTCCACAATTAATTTAAAGTGAAAGTATTAATTTTTTCTATCGCATTCGTATGCTGCAAAGCATTTCCGTGAGAGCGAACATTTCGATATACTACAGCACAGTGACGAATACCTCCAAAAAACTCGCTTACCAACTCGAAAATAAGCTATAGAAGAACGGCTTTCTCGCGACAGTCAACAACGTCGGGGACTTCGATGCTGAGGAAATTCTCAATGACTCCGGGACCATTGTGTTCATCCTCTCCACTTACGGCAACGGCAATTCCCCGCCCGACGGCGAAGGCTTCCAGAAATGGCTCCAATAGTTGCTGAAAGTTCGAACCGAGAAGGAAATCAAAGATGCGCCGGCCCTCCACAAACTGTCCTATGCGATTTTGGCATTGGGGAACCAATCGTTTGAACATTTCTGCGGAAACGGTAGATACGTCAAATAAACGTTGAACTCACTCGGCGCCCGCGAAATCTTTGAAATCGAACTCTGCAACGCGCATTAATAGGAACAAAGTGCCTCACGAAAATTTGGGCCGTGGTCTGATTCTTTGATTTAGAAACTAAGTCTTTAATATGAAATCAAGTAAATGGCTCCAACGACATTGTTTCGCAAATTCAGCGTCACCCGAACCTCGGACGCAGTGTAACTTTGGGAACATAAAATGGAAGAAGGACAGTTCGCTGGCAAACTGAAGCAATAATTCATTTCCTTTTCGAAATTGGCAAAAGCATAGGTGGTTCATATTAAAGAAATGAGGGCGGATCCGTCAGACGGCCGATCTGCCGTTTGGATTCGGTTGAAGCTTCCAAGCGGCGTGAAACTGACTCCTGCGTGCAACATCAATGTCTTCCCAGAGAATGTCAGAGAGGAGGGAAGTCTGAAACTCGAGGGAAACGTCATTATCGAGCCAAACAACGCGAAGACCAAAATAGCGTTTCCTCCGATGGCCGCCGAATAAGTTTGGAAAATTTGCAATTTAAACCAAGTTTCCGATTTGAATTCCTTGAAAACGGCATATCGGCTCAGCGAATAACCTCAGTCGACGAAGGACGAGTTTTTGGCGTACCTTTAGGAGCCGGAACTGCTGTAAAAAAGCCCTTTGAGATGCTGCTACATTTACAATAAGCTGAAGCCCAAATTCGACTATTTGGTGGAGCTCGGCCTGAACACCGTCCGTCCCTACACTCTCGCTTCTTGGGACAATGAGTCGTCCCACTTGGATTTGATCGTGGCAATCGCCCACAATGGACTGGCCAGTAAGTACTTCCAGTCCTCGCCCAAGCACATCAGAATTTCGCCAATCGAATCGACCTTTTACATTCCCGAACAGAGGCCGCTCGTGATGATCGCGAATGGCTCCGGAATCGCCCCGTTTCGTTCCATCGTCCAGTACTTCCAACGCAACCCTCAGCCGGTGAAAGCCAGCCTCTATTTGTAACTCTTGCTTAAACTTAAGATTCTACGGCATTCAGAGCAGGAAGAACGACTACTACTTCGGAGAGGAGTGGGAACAGTATCAGAAGGAAGGAGTCGTGGAGGTCGAAGTTGCCGAAAGCAGGGCCGACCCACAAAATAAGGTCTACGTCCAGGATTTGCTGAAAAGCCGCAGGCAATTCCTCAGAGAGCACATCTTCGACAGAAACGGAGTGATATTTGTGTGTGGGAGTTCCGCGATGTCCAAAAGCGTCGACAGCTAAATTTACGAGGCAATCAAACTCAAATAAAAGGTACCATTCAAAGCCTTCAAAATATCGAAGGAGCTGACCAAATAAAAAGTCATCGTAAAGTAAATATTCGAGTGATTGATCATACACATCGCAGCCTCATTTCATAAAAAAACTCAGTCCGTTCTGCAGTTCGTTCTGCAAAATCCAAACTGCCCTCCTTTGAATGAATAAAGCCATTACGTTGCCACCTTCACATTCAGACACTCAAAAACCATAATATAAATAACGAAAGTGCTGAATCATTTTGGGCTTTCACTGCAAAAATGATACAGTTTTTGCAGTACCGCATTGTTTTCTGACTCTTCGCGCTTTCTCTATGAATCGTATGCATTTTTATAGCCGCTCTTCTTACTGCTGCCCTTTACCGCATTTACCGAGCTATTAAAGTGTTTGATGCACTTAAGCTCAGTCATCAAATGCTTCTGCGATTTCAGAATTTGATCGACGACACTTTCGCAATTGCATAAGTTCCCTTTATTCGATTGGCTTTCCGCTTCCAATGAGTGTTTCAGAGCGTATGCCAGTTACTATTTCAGTTTGCTGATATTTGCGTATATTCTGTGTTACTTTTGCTGCTCATTCGACCGCCATTAATTAATTTTATTGTTAATTTGTGCGAACTGCTAACTCATTTGTTCTTTAAACTTATAAGCTTTATCATTGGTCTGAGCGTTCTGTTGTTGAGCAGCTTTTGTTTGTAAGTGGTGCACACTTTTTTCGAGAGCCGATGTTTTGAGTGAAAGGCTGCTGACTATCGAATTGTATTTGCTCAGAGTTTGTGTCTGCATTTACATGCGTTCAAATATTTATCTTTAAAGTGTTATGCTTTCGGCGCTCTCTGTTTTTATATTGACTTTGGGGGTAAACAGCAACTCGTCTGATAAATCCGAATGCCTCTGCTGAGCCGTATTCCTTTGGATATCGGCACTTCCGTTTTTATGAGGAGTTTCTTCAGCCGATTGCTTTGACTCCGACAGTTTTTTAAACAGCTTTGGCAAAATTCTCTGAGTTATTTGGCTGACTCTCTGCTCAATCGACTAAAACATCCGCTCGCTGAATTCCTCGATAATCGGCAAAATGCGCAGTTTATTGTTCTCATCTATCATCCACTGAATAAGCAGCTGCAGTTCGCCGTTCTACGGCTCTCCCTCCGACAGATTCGGGCTTCCTTTGTATTTCGAGTGACTGAACTGCTCCGATCGTTTGTGCATTTGATAAGATGGAAACTGCGTACTGCCTTCGTTAAAGGTTCCGACGAAATCGAATCCCTCTGAGTTTTGGTATGATGGCGTTTCTTCTCTTCGATTATCCGGGGCATTTTATTGAGGCTATCGATATTGCGGATTGATTCTAATACTTTGATTGCTGTGGGGTTCGTTAGCTCGGTTGGGTTTGGTGAGCTCATTGGTGGATTGGTAGGGAGACTCTGAGTTGGGCTAAAGGAGCCTGGAAGTAGACCTGCTTCTCGGGGGCGGAAAGAGCCTGTTTTGGTTGATCTGAATGTTCGATTGGGTTTCATGATTCTTTGCGGAAGGACTCGGACTCGAAGAGGAGCTATGCTGCCGAGACGGAGTCTTCAGTTTGGATGAGACTCTGCTTGGATGGGCTCGCTCCTGGTTTCTGATAATGTTTTTGATCCGAGACGCAACATCCTAAATCATGAGCGACAATATCGTTATATATTGCGATGATGCAGAGCATATACTTAAATCATACTGAAGAGATACCTCCCAAGAAATTATATTTTGATTAATTTACTTCATGAAAGCTAAGAAACTAAGAATAGATAAAATATGGATGCCTTAATTTTGATATCTCTGACAACTTTTCGAATGATATTTGCAAATTTAGAGAGATATGACTTCCTTATTTTTATGAGATTTAATGCGTTTTTGTGTGCAACTGCAGAATATACACAGTGACTTGTCGGATTCGTCCTTCAGTATGAGATCTTGATGGAGTTTTATTTTAGAGTTCGGGGAAGATTCAGGGAAAGTTAGCTTTAGCTTTTTCTCAATGTTCTACGCATTAAATATCGTTGGAGAACAGGAAAATAAGAATGTGAAGAAGTTATTTAAATTTTAGGGGAAGGAACCAACTAACTATTAATAAGGAAATCAAGAACAGAAATAAGCATATGACCAATAACAAATAATAAATAACAATGATAATGTAATAACAATGACAATTCCAACAACAACAACAATAATAATAATAATAATTATAAATAGCAATGATTATAAATAACAATGATAATATCTGGAATATATTGATTAATAAATAATCATACAGAATAGCCCATCTAATCCCAAAAGTACCTATTATTCCTCAGACAAATTCCAGCACATAAGTCGAACCCAGATTCCAATATCCATTAATGTGTGCCAAATAAGTCTCATCATCATCAACATATTGCTTACAGATACTCTGCATGAGGGATGTTATGGCTATTCTACCCTATATTTGTCTATGATCAAAATTGATCAGTTAGTTCTAGTTAGGATTTTGTTGTGTGTGTTGAGTGTTGGAGGCATGGATGAACAAGTGTTGTAATGAGTAGGATGCAATGGGGCTGGGTTGCAACGATGCCGCATTGATGCTTCTCTCTGATATTAACACTTGTTGTATGATTGTGTATATAACTTAATTATCAACTATTTATTAGGTCAGTTTAATTTATATTTTATTTATGAGATCAGATTGTATATGTATGGGATTAAATAGGTGGAATGGGGGGAGAATTTAATTATTATTATTATATATTAATATATTATTATTAATAATATATATTATTATATTATTATATTATTATATTATTATTATATAGTATTATATGCACCAACAACACAATTAACCAATATAAATATACTATTGTATATAACACATGTTATATGCACAGTTAGTTATATAATTGACAATTCAATAAACCGAAAATGCCTGAAAATTCTCATTCTCTCCACAAAAATAGCCCCCAAAATGCACATCCTCCTAACATCAGCACATAAATCAATAAAACAACTCAAATAAACTTGCAATTATTTGCCAATAATATCGGTTCAGCTTAAAAAAGTGTCGATCCCTCAGACATCCTATACTCAGTCGACATCAGATCCGATACCGATAATTAAACTCATGACAACAATGATAACAAATCAATCAGGTAACAAGCCCCAAAATTATAGCAACAACAATAACAACAGCCCTAACAAAAACAAAAACAAAAACAAAAACAACAACAACAACAAATAATCCACAGCCTCAAAGCAATCGAATAACAACAACAACAAAACAACACCGCAAAATGGCCATCGAAAGAGAAACAGACAGCCAAAAAGAAGAAGAACAAATTCAAAACATGTAAGATTAAGAATATAATCAAATTGGAGGAACTCAAAGATATTTATACTCCTCATTAGATGCGATCATCAATGGATCATAAGCGAGCAAGTAAGAATACTCTGATGTCAGAGCTTGTGATAAAGGGGCAGATACGTTCTGATGATTCAGAGAAGGGTGGGAAAATGGAGAAGTTTTTATTGAATCGGAAGAAGAAGGATTTTAAGCTTATGGCGGAGAGATATGGGTCTGATATGATGAGAAATAGTGCGAATAACCAGAGAGGGAATATGTAGAGGAAATGTGAGACTTCATGTGGGTTTCGTAGATTCCGGAAGGAGGCTAAGAGTATGCTTCGACATGGACATGAAGATATCAGATATGAGCATGAAGATGGGCAACAATATCACTATGAACTCAGCAATCGCAAATCATAAGCCAAAAGTTCCCGCAATGTTGCTGCTGAATTACCAAACAATTAGTAATTATCCAACAGATACAATCTGCACCAAACATCCAAATTCCCCCAACTTTATAAATAATAACATTACTATTAGCATTAGTAATAGTAATAGCATTGCTAATAAGAATAACAATTGAACAACCCTCCAAACATAATGCCCAAAAACATAAACAAAAACCACATCCATTAAATAAACTAATTGAACTCCAAACATTAAACAGAAGAATAACTCTAACTCTAACACAAATACATATAAAATCGAATTAAAAAGATGATGGACAATTCAGTCAGTCGATTGAAGCCATCATTACTCAAATTCTAGCAATCTGTTAGATTTGCAAACAATCATAAGCAGAGACATCATCGTCGCAATGCTAATAGCATTTATTGTGAGGATAAGCAGAGTAGTGTTGAGTAGGCTCATGTGAAAGTATCGTCGATGAGCTACTATCACAACAATAACCCAAAAAATAATCATAACAATAATCATAACAATAACAGTAACCATAGCAGCAAACATAGAAATAACCATAATCATAATCATAATCATAACAATAATTAGAGCAATAACCAAATCGACCATAATTAACTGAAAAAGTAAGCTTGCCGACGTAAGTATTATATAATAAACTAACACAACAACTCATTAAAATAGTATCTAGTATCGAACAAATGGCATTAGCTCCCAAAAGACTCTCAAAAATACACATTAAAGTGGTCATATAACTAATAGTGTAACAACTACTCGTTATTGGCAAGAAACAATGCCAATTCCCACAGCAGTAACAACAACAACAAGAAATATTACAACCACATAAAGAACAATCTGCTAGTCACAAAAGATGGTCTTCACGAAATAGCATTAAAGATGAAGTAAAGTGGTATTAAAATAGAGAAGTTTATACCATTGACGTTCAATTTAAGGTAGTTTGTTATTATATAGTATTAATTAGTAAGGAGAAGTCTTAGTTTATTCAAGAGTATTAAAGGAATATTCTCATTATTATGTTGGAGCGGTGTTCTGCGTACTTTATGAAGGAAGGAGAAGTGCATCGGAAAGGCTAGAGGGTAGATAAACGTGTATAATAATTGGGATGGGAATAGGAAATAATCCAAGGGCACATGAATCGAGTCTGTCAGCTATATAAATCGGCATTAAAACAAGCAGCAACAGCCACCCCATTGATCTCTCGATAAAGTAACTCCTATGCATTGATCGAGTATTTTCATCAAGGCTCACTAATCGCATTGGACACTCTGTTAAAACCTTCAAAACAAAAAACAACAAACTTACAAACACTCTTCTATTTGGTCATACTATCACTTAATATATGGGCATGCGAACAAGGAGGCGAATCTTAAGAATTCGATTTGTTATTTGCAAGCATTTGTCAAAACGAGAAGATCATGGCAAATTTCATATATCTATCCAAAATGTAAAATCCATGGGGAATCAGGCCAGACTATCATCATGACAAAACTCAGAATAATCTATATGTTGATGATTAGCATATAAAAATGAGGTATATTTTTGTAGTTCCTAGCAGTCTGCTTCTTGAAATAATTGCAGCTATGCGCACATACTTTCGGAAACAGTCGGATAACCACAAGAATATGAATAAGAATATATGGATTTCTAGGGGTTGGGGTTGGGGTTGGGGTTGGGGTTGGGGTTGGGA
>NW_028282597.1:2500-27500 GCF_059751285.1 Brachycentrus maculatus
AAATTGGCACAATCGTATTTTGTTAAGAAGGAGTCCATATATATTGTTGAAATAAACGGTTCCTTAAATTAAATTAAATTAAAACTTAAGAATAATATAAAAAAAGAGAATATTACATATTTCATTATCTTTCCAAAAACTAACAAGAACAAAAATTTTCGAAAATCCTTCGATTTTGTTATCTCGATGCCTTTTACGAGTGCTATCACTGCCTTCAAAAGACACGTATTGGACATCTAAATGTTACATATTAAGCCTGTATACCTATGTGTGTTTACATTGTACGTGAACCCTTAGGAGTATCGTTACAAATCACTTGTCGATTCCATCTGGATGGTTGACACTGGTGACAGAATATCGGGTATCGAGGACGTTAGGCGTACAGGTAGAGATAAACGTAACATAGATAAAGTACACGGTGTCTTAAAATATCAAACTTGCTGAATTAAATATTAAAAAAATATATTTCAAACTTATCCATTTTCTTAATTGATGCGGCAGTCACTTCGTGGTAATATCTATCACTAATGTGCAAAGGTAAATAGCCGCAAGTTGGATACAGTAGTTTATAGTTGAAATGACTTAAAATTAATTTAAAATTATGTTTTTTGCCAAAACATGTATCAATTTTTTTTAAAAAATACGGCTATTTGGATAATGAATATCTCGGTAAAGGAAAGAGCAAAATCTGTGATTGTATAAGATAGAAGCCAATTACAGGAATGCTTTGAGCCGTGTTACATCAAACAGCCGCAACTCCAGGTACGGCTAGTTGCCTTTACACATTACATCAATTTTCAATTAAAAATTTGCGTGGTAAATATTATTATTTTTTAACATATCATGAAAGATGAAGAAGAATACGGAATTCTGGGCATTTACGGGGCTGACGACCGCCATAGGCTGGTTTAAGTGATCACTTTACACACGTGTAACATTCATCAATTCTACCCATTATTGACAACCACACTACTCAAATTCTTAGACTTCAATGCCCAGACTTCCATATTCTTCTTCATCTTTGATGAGATGATAAAAAATAATATGAAAATAACTCCTCTAATCGGAGGTAATCTAGATTTTGTGAACAAGTATTTGGACACACTAAAAATGTGGTAAATATTATTTCATCTTAGAATCTATCCTAAATTAAACACAAGTATTGGATTAAATTCTACTTTTATTTACATATACATGATCATATGTGACGCGTTTCGTTTTATTAGGACATTATCAAACACTCCACAGTGTTTTATACACAGTGTGTGAAACAGTATTTAATAATGTCTTAATAAGACGGAAAGCGTCATATATAATTTAGTAAATAAAAGCAGAATTCAATTAAATAACCGAATTGAATTTCGGATATACTACCCAACAATTCAATATTTAATTCTACTAATTATTACTGTCTGTAGTTATAATAAAAAACATAACTTTCTGTGTACTTACGGAAAAAGTATGAGTTTCATAATTTAAATGTATATTTTATATAAAGTATTAAATTATATGATTAAAAAAAAGACATATTTTAATACGCCTGTAAATGTAAGTAAATTATGTACAATGATTTTAATAATTAATAAACTCATTAGAAAAGTTTTCAGCCACCGTGTTTGTAAATACGTATTAAACTCTCACAATCACTGCTTTAACCCTTAGTTGCCGCACATTCATTAAATTGGTTGTCGACCGGTAAAACTAAGTTCATGAGACGTTACCGCCCTTAGGTAATTTATTTAATTCTGAACCCCAAAACCAATGTTTTTTTGGAGAAACTACTAACATCAATGTTTTTTTCTTCGTTAACCATTAGAAAAGTTAGAATAATGTTTTTATAGTATGTGAAAAAATTACGAAAAAGAATCTTACACATATTTATGATAGAAAGGTTTACATTTCGACATCTCAACATTGATGACAAATAAAATAGAAGTTTGAGTATTTACAGGGCTTATGATTTATCAAAGCCTGAATAAGTGATCACTTAACATAAAATAATGAATGTTTAAGATTTAAGAATAACTCCTAATTGGAGATAACCTTGATTAAAAACAAGTATTTGGAAACACTCAAAATTTTATAATTAAAAATAACTGGTCAAATTATAAGCTACAAAAAATAAATCGAAATCATGTTTTCAGGCGTTTCCTGGTATGTAAAAAGAAACCGAGATTCAAATCTAGCAAGCATCCAAATAAAGAGTCTCTGCTAAATAAAAGTCCTCTAGTGAACTCACTTGTTTATATGAGATTAACGATATATATAAGAGAGTAGTGTAGTGGTCAACCATTGGTAGAATGGTAAATATACCTATGTAAAGTGATCAATTAACCAGCCAGTGACAGGTCATAAGCCCTGTAAATACCCAGATAACCATTTTTTTTTTCATCTTTGTGGTGATGTCAAAAGGATTGATTATAATTTATCATAATTAGTGGATTCTTCATATGTACAATTATTTTTTTCGAGAAAAGTCTGAAAATGTATACCGGAATCCGTAACAAATTCGTTTAAGAGAAAACAATTCCATATCAAAGCAAAATAATAGGTTTCGTCCAGAAAATCCAAGTTTAATGTGTTGCTTCTTGAATAAACCATGAATTTCTTCAAGTAGGATAAAATCCAGGACTTGATGTCTACCCTTCTCATATCAAGTAATCCTCAAAGACCTTGGTAACGGGATGGACGAATCACAATATGGTTGACTTGATTTAGTATAAACATGTGTTGTTAAATAATTCATTATTATTTAAATGAGCGTTTTGAAACATCAATAGGTACAAAATTTTGAGTGTGTTCAAATACTTGTTCAAATGTTGTAAATAAATTATGTGGTCAAATTGTAAGCTTAAATAATAAAAATGAAAATGATATTTTCTGGCGTTTCTCATGTGTGTGGTTATAATCTAGGATTCGGACCTCACATACTTATAAGAAAGCTTCTTTTCATCTCACCAATAGATGTCTCTAGTGAAGTTCTTGTGATTTAAAAACAATGTTTCAAAATTGGTTCATATATATATATAGAACTTCCAAGAATTTGAGTAGTGTGGTTGTCAATAATGAGTAGAATTGGTGAATATTACACGTGTGTCAAGTGATCACTTAAACCAGCCTATGACGGTCGTCAGCCCAGTAAATGCCCAGACTTCCATATTCTTCTATAGCTTTGATGAGATGTCAAAAAATAATATCAATAGTTAATTTGGTTGTTAAACGATTTGAATGACTCGAAATGAGGATTTAAATTTAAATTAATTTGTGGTGACTTGAAGGATAAGTTTGATGGAGGTTTTGATATTATTTAAAAGTTTCTGCTGGGTCAATTGATTTCAATTTGATGTATTCTACATTGAAAACGTCACTTAAGACATTTTTATCCTTATTTTCTCGATAAACTAAACAAGATATTTAAACGTTTGTACAAAATTGCGATATGGAATTGAAATGCGTGTTTTGGAGATAAATATGTAAAGATCTATAAATATGGCAAAGGCAATCAGAAAAAAAGTTTAAAATATGTTTAATTTGTTGAGTATTTGATATGTCAGATATGGAAACGAAAGGAGTATCTAGGATGTACTAGTAGCAAGGACTGTATTTTTTTTTAACATATATGTTTGTATTATACATATATACAAATACATATATACATTCATTAATATTTTTTATCAACATAATTTAGCTTTTTGCAGAGACTTATCAAGCCACTTAGTGTGTCTTGTCAGCGGAGTTATTTAAATTGTTTTTTTTTTTTTTAATTTAATTATCATTTTCAACATAATATACACACAAAAAATTAAGAAATATAGACAATATACTAGTAAAATCTTCGATCCATCTCGAACCTTCTGGAGCTAACTCCATTTCAACTATTTATCGAATGGAATATGTGAGAGAAATCCAAGAGCATTGCATAAATCCAACTTCCAAAAATGAATGTAATGTGGGTGTTAAATAATGGATAAAATAATGAACGTGTATAAAGTAATCACTAATGTAAGCCAAAATGCTGGGTCGTAAGCCCTAGGATGATCACTTCCATATTCTTTCTTAAAAATCGATAGATATTCCATTTCAAGTTGAGACACCTCATATAAAATATTAAAACGTAAAAGGTTTTTTCATAAATGGACTCTCGGTAAATATTCAAAACAAAACAAAAAAATATTGAAGAGAAAACACATTGTATTTGTATGACGAATACATTTTTCAGTTTTATTTATTTTTGCGTATTTACATATGTAAACTCACCGTTTCCATAGTGATATCTAGAAAAACGTTTCGGCCATAAAAGGGTTGAACCACTGGTTTATAAAATACCTTATTATTTACACACGTGTCCTCTGTTCAGCAGTTTAACGTTGGCAAAATACAAATTTAAAAAATATGTATTTTGCATATGAATACCACATAGCGTTCCAAAACAACTTGTATTTTTTTAGAAAGTATTTTGCGAGTCTTAACATTTTTTCTTGCGATTTAATAGTGTTTCTTTTAGTGCAATCTCTTGTTTTTAATATAACTAACTATCGAGCTGCATTTTTTATAAATTGATACAATTGCTAAATTGTAAATAAAACTTTTGTTTTTTACCACTTGAGTATTATATTGTATTGTATATAGTTCGGAAGCTACAGATGGATAGACTCGGGTTTGTTTTCAAACCCGTAGACGGAAGCATCTGTAGCTTCCGGAACCAGTCATTACAACATAATAAGTGGTAAAAAAAACACGTGTTTTATATGAATAAAATTATAAAATTTAATAACGTCCTATTACAAAATTAAACAACAAATAAGGATACCGAAACAACAAATAATATAAATTAATATAAATTCCATCTACAGGCATACATTTTAAAATAAACTTTGTATGTGTAAAACCGAAACAACAAATAATATAAACTATAATTTATATTTGAAGCACTAACTTTGGGATTTTCCTGTAGTAAAACTATAATATAAAACTACTTTGTGTATAAAAATGGCAGGCATATCGAGATTATACAAGAGTTACCTTTTCAAAAGAAATTAAATTGTTTCATTTACGTAATAAAATCACAAATATTTCGCCTTATTTCTCTGATTACTTTTCTCTGAAAATCTTTTTCTTTGAATCAACTCTCATAAAAATGATTTTCTCGAATTTGTAATATTTCGTTATTTTCACGTTAACAGGTTTCTTGGGAATTAATTTAGGAAAGGCGGAAAGTCGTATTGTTTGATAAATAGGGTCGTTGAAGAGAAAGCTTCTAAACCGATATCAGAATATATTCTATTTTTTTTTATTTAACCATATAAATATATATATACACACATATATATATACATATATATATATATATATATATATATATATATATATATATATATATATATATATATATATATATATATATATATATATATATATATATATATATATATATATATATATATATATATATATATATATATATATATATATATATATATATATATATATATATATATATATATATATATATATATATAATAATTAAAGAAAACACTTCGTTTTTTACCACTTGAGTTTAATTATAGACTACATGTTTCAGAAGCTAAACTTCCATCATTCAGGTCTGTATAATAACTAAAATATAAAATATAAATATATATTTTATATTTTAGTTATTATACAGACCTGAATGATGGAAGTTTAGCTTCTGAAACATGTAGTCTATAATTAAACTCAAGTGGTAAAAAACGAAGTGTTTTCTTTAATTATTGTAACATGTCTTACCACAAAGTTAATGCCGAAACAATAAATAAAATATATATATATATATATATATTTATATATATATATATATATATATATATATATATATATATATATATATATATATATATATATATATATATATATATATATATATATATATATATATATATATATATATATATATATATATATATATATATATATATATATATATATATATATATATATATATATATATATATATATATATATATATATATATATATATATATATATATATATATATATGTATATATATATATATATATATATATATATATATATATATATATATATTTATATATATATATATATATATAATATATATATATATATATATATATATATATATATATATATATATATATAAATATATATAAATATATATACATACATATGTATATATCTATGTAATATCTCCCATCACGAACAAATGGTTCATATGATTTCTTGAATGTTTTCCGGAGATACTTTGTGGAGATAATTTTACAAACATTTTAAAATAAAACAACTTTGTTTGACCATATGAGTTTAATAAAGAGTTAGATTTATATTACTTTGGATATGTCCAATATTTCGTCTGTAACAAATTTGTGTTATATATATATATATATATATATATATATATATTTATATATATATATATATATATATATATATATATATATATATATATATATATATATATATATATATATATATATTATATATAATATATATATATATATATATATATATATATATATATATATATATATATATATATATATATATATATATATATATATATATATATATATATATATATATATATATATATATATATATATATATATAAATATATATATATATATATATATATATATATATATATATATATAACACAAATTTGTTACAGACGAAATATTGGACATATCCAAAGTAATATAAATCTAACTCTTTATTAAACTCATATGGTCAAACAAAGTTGTTTTATTTTAAAATGTTTGTAAAATTATCTCCACAAAGTATCTCCGGAAAACATTCAAGAAATCATATGAACCATTTGTTCGTGATGGGAGATATTACATAGATATATACATATGTATGTATATATATTTATATATATTTATATATATATATATATATATATATATATATATATATATATATATAAAATAATTCTGGAAGAATACATTTCTATGAAATTTTCTTCCCAATAAAAAAAAAAAACAGCTTAACTCAACCTTCCAACTTCCAAAATTAGACAAGTGTGATTGTGGTTATCGTGGGTAGAATGGTGAATGTAACACGTGTATAAAGTGATCACTGAACCAGCCTATGGTGGATCATTAGCCCTGTAAATATCGAGATATACATATAATTTTTCATCTTTGTTAAGGTATCAATAAAATAATTAGATTGTTTGATCATTGCACAAAATTAAATCAGTTTCCATACGTGTATGGAGATAAAACCTGATGCATAATATTGTACACTAGCCAAAAGTTTATAACTTTATAAAAATTATTTATTAACAATATAATTTTTTGTCTTTGTTGAGATATCAATTAAAGAATTATATTGTTTGATCATTGCACAAAATTGAATCAGTTTCCATACTTGTATGGGGATAAAACCTGATGCGGAATATTGTACAATAGCCAAAAGTTTTTAAACTTTTATATGCGGAAAATATTCAAGAAACAAAAGTTTTTAGTTTTCAGTTAAAAAAACACTACTTAATAGACTAATTTAATCCAAATAAAAGCTCTCGTTTTATACCACTTGAGTTTTATATTTACAGATACTTCCATCTACAGGCATACATTTTAAAATAAATTTTGTGTCTCTACCTGTGGATGGAAGCATCTGTAGCTTCTAAAACTATAAGTAATAAAATACTAAACTCAAGCGTTATAAAACAAGAGTTTCATATTCAATTAAATCATATCATACAACAATGTGGATGCCTAAATAATAAATATCACAAATATTATGGGTATACAGGTATCAATAATTTTAAAACGTTTTTCCACTTACTTAGGTATTAAATACCTGAAAAATTTCCTAGACTTTATCTCTTAAAGGTCGAATAAGTTTGACTTTTTATCACTTATTAGGTATCCAAATTTTCCCCGAGCAATGAGCCGAGGAAATTATCAGAAGAAATCTTCAAGTTTTCGCTAATCTCTGACATTTTGATATATTAACACTCAAACTTTCATTTCCTCGATTTATTTGGGCGAAAATGTTGACTTACGGGTATGTCTAACTTTCGCAAACAAATTTGAAAACTTTTATCCAAGGATTTGAAGGCATTCTCAAACGTAATAATTAAAGTTTGTATTACTTTTTTAATCATATTTTAGCAACAATCATATTCCAAATAATAATTATATATTCTGGTGCGACTAAGCAGTGGATTCAGTTATTCAGTCATAGTATTAGTATAATATGAATTACAATTTTCAAATTAATATTAAACGATATTAAATTAAATTCAAACAAAACATTCTTCTTATTCAAACCCCTATCCGCACCCGATGATGGAAAAGACACTGCATATATAAACGCAGTGTTATCTTGATTGTTAACACATGGAAGAAAGGTGATCAGCCCTCCGCTTCAGGCGCCAGTCCAGAGAAATATTAAATGAATATTAAAGTGAAAAATCACTTATATTTATTTGACCCCCCCTCTGGAAAGCGAAAACGGAGCTTCCAGCAGGGTAGCCAAGCGTGCTGACCATTACACTACGGAGGTTGACATACAAAAATTTTCATGCAAAAAGTATATCGAAACTTTTAACTAGCAATGCACAATGGAATGCTGGTAACAACTTTAATACATATAAATGAAACGTGGAGTTGCCAGGATTCTCTCTAACAGATGTCTCCACTAATTAAAAAACATACTCAACTCAACCCTATGGTGCTGTCGAGATCTCGTATATGAGAAAAGGAGTTAGTTGAAAAATATATAAACATTTTGTGGTTGTCAATCATAAGTAGAATGGAAAATGTTTTACGTGAGTAAAGTGATCACTTAAATCAATCGATCGTTAGGTGTGTGAACATCTAGACTGTTCTTATTAATCTTTGTTTGATACAAAACATATAACTCGTAAGTAGTCAAAACCCAGATTAATGAGCAAAGATTTAAACACATTCAAAATATTGTAAATAATAGTTCTTCTTAAAGATTACTTTGGTATAATTACAGCTTTTATTTAAAAAAAATAATCGTAAAACGCTTCAACGAATCAGAGGTTGAGAAAAAACCCTTTCAATCTTCTGTTTTGCTACAAAAAAATCCCAAGGTAAGAACTAAATTACTTTTCCCTACCTTTTTGGAAATGTACACCGAGATTATTCTCGGGTATACCGACATTTAACATCAAGGCGACCTTTGCAGGACTAGTAAATCTTGTGTTTCCTTTTTACTTTTTACTTTAAGCAATGTTTTATAAAGTTTTGTTTAAGTTAATTCAATAAAGTCAGGGGGAAAAGCAATTTTGAATTACTTGCTACATATGTATTTGGCCAGAGTTGAAATTAAATATGTTATAAAAAATATAACACGCATATAAAGAATGAACATTAGGATGTGTGACCAAAGAAATGTTTTATTTTCATCAGGGAGTATTAAAAGTCATTTATTTCATTAATTGATTCAGCAGTCACTTTGTGGTAAAATCTATACATTTTTAATTAAAGTTTTACTTAAAAGTTGTACCTATTTACTAAGTAAAACTTTATTTAAAAAGTTATTTTACTAAGCAGAAACTAAGGAAAGAGTTTGTGATTTGTTAAAAGCTTCTCTTATATCACCATAGATATCTCTAGCGAAATTCTGGTGAATTCAAACACAATGTTTCGAATTTGATTAATATATAGGTACATATAGAAATTCCAATAATGTGAGAAGTGTGGTTGTCAATCATGTGTAGCATTGGTGAATGTTACGCATGTGTATCAACTGAACCAGCCTATAATAGTCGCGAGCCCCGTGAATCTCCAGATTTTAATATTCTTCTTCATCTTTGTTGAGATGTCAATAAAAATAAGAATAATTTAAATTTTGGATTGATTTGGAGATACTGCTTTTTCGAAATAAGCTACATTTCTTTTCTGTACTTAAAGTTTAAATAAATAAAATAAAATTTGATGATATAAATTTATTAAAGCTCAATATCGCGAAAAGCATATAAAAAAAATATTGTAGTAAAAGAAGAGTAAGATTTAAAAAGTTTTTAATATGGCAATTCCACGATACGCGTAGCAAAATGGGCGGAAAAGTATGTCCTATGAATAATATATCATTTTATAATACTAAAAGGGTTGTGTATCATTTGTACCTGTAAGAGAAGTCCCTTTGTCACAACTTGAAGATTCTGAAGGAATGAGGAATACATGACTCAACGCGTTAAGGGAGTACTTAAATACGTAAGTGTAGATACTATCAATAAGTAATGAGACGTTTCATCGTGTGAGCAAAGTATAAATCACAAATTCGTGATCAGTCTTTTTTACAAAATATTACTTTTGTTGGAATATGACGGACTCATTGAGAGCTTAATATACAGGTTTTAACCGAGAATAGAAACCGGGACTTAAATCAGTAAAATTTCATAGTTAATTTGTGGCAATAAGTACTTGTTTATTTACAACATTTTGAGTGTGTCTAAATACTTGTTCAAAATCTGGATTATCTCCAATTGTGGATTTCATCTCACCAACAGATGTCTCTAGTGAATTTCTAGTGATTCAAGAATAATGTTTCAAAATTGGTTCATAAATATAGAACTTCCAAGAATTTGGGTTGTGTAGTTGTCGATAATGGGTAGAATTGGTAAATATTACACGTATGTAAAGTGATCACTTAAACCAACCTATGACGGTCGTCAGCCCCGTAAATGCAATAAATGATGATAAAATGGGATAAACTCAAATTTTTGGATTCATCTAAAATATAATGTTCAACTATTATAACTTTTGTATAAAGATCGAGGAGAATGATCGCCTGTGATCTAGTTATGGAAACTTCGCCGTTTATGCCCTTGTGACGAGAAAACAACAGAGAACTCGACAAGAGAAGATGGATTGTCACTTGTTTTGCAATTTAATGCCAAACCTTCTATTCTACTTGCGAAGTTTTGCGCTTTGTATCCTATTTTGATTCACCTTTTTTAGAGCTTTTTTAACACCTTTTGCTACATCCCTTAATACAAAATGCTCAGTGTGAAGATCATAAATACTTAATGGGAAATGGAAAAAACAGGATTGGTGTGCTGCAAGAAATTGAGTTTAGATAACCAATATCGATGTCTAGGGCATACTAGTACTGTACATTGTTGTGTATGGACTGGTAATATGTAAAAATGTTGTGTTTTTCATAAGAAACTAATTATATCGCACAAATCCGAATGTACAAAACAATTTTTTTCCTAATTATATTATTGATATTTTATTTATTCAAAATGTGACTTAAGAACCACAGAAACATAAAAATTAGTACAAAATATTTTGTATAGATCTAGCAAATGAACACGTATTTATTAGAAAATATGTGTGTAAGAGAGTGTGTGATTGTGTGTATGATGTTGATTCCAGTAGGAACATACATACAATGCAGAGAATCATATTTTTAAAGATCCTGAGAGGACAATATGCTCACCATTCGACTTTTCAACACATATTGTAAATTATGGGTTTATTTTTTATGTTTATTTCTTATCAGAGGAAACATAGACAGTGACTTAAGCCTCCCCCCTTTTTCTATGTTCCCTTTGATAAGAAATAAAAAAAAAAAAATTAAAAAAAAAAGTAAGAAACAGCTCACCTTCAACGTCCCAAGGTACCCAACTCTAAAATTTAGAATTAGCTTCACATACGGTGTTAGAAAATGAGGCGGAATGCATCAAAACACGTGTCACAGTAGATTTTAAGAAATAGTGGTATTTACTAAGTAAAAAATTAATTCAAAATGGATAGAATTTACCACAAAGTGACTACCGAATCAATTAATGAAATTTTATTTTTATACTTTAATCATCGTGTTAATTCACAAAATAAATGCCAAATCAATGTTTTAAGATACTATCCTTGTAATTCATTGTTCATTTTGTGCACAACCTCTTATTTTATATCACTTATATTCTGCTTTATTTAATGACTAACGATTTTAAATAGCTGTAGCAAACTAATGTTTAAAATGCATTCAAAATACAAAAAAAAAACAAATAAGATTTATCCATATCTAAATTAAGCTACAAAGCTAAGTATTTACAATTTATCCATTTTTAACGAAAGCTAAACATGGTAAATACCACTATTTCTAAAAATCTTTGCATTCCGCATAATTTTTCAAACACCGTAATAGTATTTTAATACGGTATTTAAAAATGATGCGGCACGCATCGAAATATTTGTCACAATAGATTTTAAGAAATAGTGGTATTAACCAAGTAAAACTAAAATTAAAAATTTTAATCATAAAAAAATATTTACGTCATGACATGTTATTTCGGTCAAACAAAGTAAAAACAACTTTTTAATAATGGTTTTCCCAGACTTGTTTCACATACGCGTAAAAACGACTACGTATAATCAATTAACAACATGTCATGTGCCTTTAATCGCAATTTGGCATGATATGCCGTCGTAAAGTAAAATATGAATTTTTCAAAAACCAATATTATAATTGTGTAGAATTTCGTTGTAAAACGCCGCCGGACAGAAATCGTTAAATTTAAATTACTGAATATAAATGTACACTTTGTAAAGCCGAATTAAAGTTTAATTGTTTTCGCATTTATAATTTGAGTGTTTATTGATCTAACCCTTAAGTAACCAATCAGTGGTTGGCAACCTTTTGAAATTCTGGGTAAAAATAAAAATTGAATTGTTGAAAATTGGTTTACCCAAGAAAAACACCTTTACTTCAGAATTTTACAGAAACAGCGTAATATATTTTTCGATATAAATCGTAATTAGAAGAATTATCTTCATTTAAATAATTAAATGATATTCAAAGCTAGGCATTTGTTTCAGGTAAAGTTTCATCGTGAAAAAAGCTCGTATTTTAAATTTTACACAGCTTTTTTTACGTTTTGAACCGGCCATGTGTTTACCCTTTGCAGTAACCTTTTATTGGTCTAGTAACCCTTAAGGAATTCTCGTAGGCAAAATCTACTCGTGAATCGGAACATAAATGATAAAATGAAGAAAGTATATTGATTTTATTGTATATGTTAAAATAATATACTGCTATATGACGGTAATTCATAATTTAAATTTCTTGAATGTTTTTCGCAGAAACTTTTCTGGCACATTTTATAAATTTTATAAAATAAAACAACTTGGTTTTAACCTCTTTTTATTTGTACACTTTTCCCAAATTTTTTTTTTATTGATTTAAAATATTTTGATTATGTCAAAATACTTCACCAACCTGGGTTTTCTCCACTTAAGAGTTATTTTTATATTTTGGTATCTCAACATAGATGAAGAAGAACAAGGAAATATTTTTTTTAAAATTGAAGCTTATACTAACCTCAATTAAAACATTAGATTTTTATTATTTCGGCATTCATGTTGTGGTAAGACATGATTAAATTGTTAATTAATTTAAGTAATTGCTAAAAATAAATAAATTACTCATGCAGTAAAAAACAAATGTTTTCATTTATAATTTTAATTTTTAAGTACGTCAATAGAATTTTTTTTTCCAAATTGTTTTACAAATCATAGAGAAAAACAATTTGAATTAAATAATTGAAAAATGAAAAATATTGCTCTTATTATTATTAAGTCATTAACAATATTAAAATTATTTGTTATTTATTATATCAGATACTGGATTATTCACCCTTCGAATGGTATGTCAATTTAAAGGTGTCTTAACTTGAAATGAAACAAATATCTATGATTTCTCTTTAAATGAAAGAAGATGGAAGTCTTAGAATCCCAGGGCGTATGACATGGCATTTGGCTTACTCAAGTGATCACTGTATATAATTGTGTTACGCTCACCATTCTGCCCATTATCGAACATCCATATGACATTAATTCTAGAAACCTATAAACATATCGCAGTCGTACAGGAGAAAATGACCAACTACAAAACGTAAAATGTTCAGGATGGCCATTTAAATCACTTTTGCTTGGCAAAAAAATAAACATCAATGCAGTTAGTCATTTTTAATAAGCCAAGTATAAATATATACATCCAAGTGTAAATTTGTTTGGGATTTTTTTCAGGGCAATATTTAGCTAGTAACATATCAAATAGTCAATGATCATGTTTTTGTAATAAATGCACTTGTTCACTTTCTCCTGTATGACAACGATATATGCTGTAGCTATAAAAACACATTGTTTTAACAAAAAAGGATATAAGAGGAAGAACAAATCATATTAAAAATTCACCAAAATTAAGGAAAATATATAATAAAGAAAAACAATTTTTTTTTAATTATTATTATTCGTAATAAGACGATTTTTTTTTACTATTATCAGTAATTATATAATAAGGGTAGAAAAGCCACGTAAAAGCTTGATAATAAATTTCAATTATCAACCAGCATTATTGATTTAGCGAGGAGTTATTTCTTTGCGAAGGTGAAGCGTGGCTTGGTTACGTTGATTATTATTTAGGGTGGAAATGTTTTCTTACGCCAGATAAATGAAATTTGGCTTTTATTGTAAAAGTTTCTTATTAACTATGAACGCTGTTTGAATGTCAATGCAATAGTACAAAGTCGAACACAATCTTCGATGTTTAGATAATTACACATTAATACTGTCGTGTAGTTTTAGAGACATCTAGTACATGAATTTGTAAACAGTTAAGTTTTAATTATAATTCATAAATCTTTTTAACTCCATTAGAAAGGATTAAGCATTATTTTTTTATATTAAAAAAATATTCACCAATATGTTTGTATATCAATGTCAACAAAATCGTAAGCGTTCATTTGTTCAAAATCTTAAATGTAAAATTATTCACTGATTGCTTCGAAATTTTTAAATAACGTTGAATTAATAATAGATCACTCGCGTGTTTTCATGTGTCCTGTGATAATTAAAAAAATGTTTTTGGCAGTGTTTTTAAAGCAATGGCAGCATCATCTGTTAAACATAACAGAATCACACACAATACTAAACATTACTCATAGCAGACAGCGTGCTTCTTGACAGCTGCTATCACATTGAATTTTCAAGATAAAGATTGCATTGTTATTTCCTGGATTTTTGAAAGGAATAACCTTCAAAATCTCTACTTTTAAAGCCTTGTGTACAGGAAAAATAGAAAGAAGAGCAAGGAAAATCTTGGAAATTTTATCGATTACTACCCATTTTGCCAGGAATTTTTCTGACATTTATCCGCATCCAATAGTGTATAGGGCATTTCATCACTCGAACTCCAATATGATATAAATAAAAGTTTGAAGATGTTGAATTGTGTGGTTTTCAATCATGGATAGAATGGTGAAAATTTCACTGTTTAAAATGATCTATTCAACCAGCCTATGACAGGACGTCTGATCTGTAAATTCCCAGATTTTTATATTCTTCTTCATCTTTGTTGATATATCAATATATATGACTTTTAATGCTCGTCCGTAATGTTAAATTTTTCTACATAATTTAGCCTTCATGAAAAATATACATATTTTAGAATTTAATGAGAATTATTTACATAAAATATTTCATCGTGAATCCTAGTTATTCGGTGAATTTCAAACATGAGGCTATATAAATGAAGTATTTGTATTTATTTTGCATTCCTATAAAATACAAGTAGAATGGTTGAGCTGGTTTTACAAGTAATACATGCAAATAGCAACGATAAGTTGGCCAGCTATTTTAATCACAGATATTCGAGTTGTTTTGTACTAATGCAAGGAACCCAGACGTCTTGTAAATTCCATTTTCTTGTGATTCGCTGAAAGTTTCTGAGTGATAAAACTACATATTTTAGTTGTTTAGAATTTATAATTATATTTACAATATTTCCTTTTTTACTATCCATAAAAGAACCTGGGACTAAAACTGAGGTGCGAATTTCAATCCCTACTCTGCTACGATTTGACACTAATTTTTAAACACTCGTCCAAAGTTTATTTGTCTACATAATTGATGCATTATCTCTTTTTGTATTAAGGTCAATGCAATTATTTTAAGCTTGAAATATCGATTTATCACCTGATATAGATATTCTAAATTTACTCACAAGCTTCCATTATATGACTGCTTTAGTAGTTCTGAAATTCCAAATCCAGAGGTCGTCAAATATATTTTTTAAATGTTTAATTTATTTAATGTTTAATATTTTTATCACAAATGTTGAATTAAAATGATTTAATTAAATCGCAAATATTTATTGATATGTTTTAACAATATTTCTTGCCAAAATTACATTAACATGACTACAAATAAACATATTTTACTGTTTGTAGAATTAGTGGAGAATATACCGTAAATTAAGTTTTTTTAAATTTTGCTAAAATTAACACATGAATCACATATCTTAATCTTAAATCATATTCGTCAAAAAATATTTGTTTTTTGATTTTTCGTCTTTTTTGAAAATACAGATTGAAAAATAGTTTCAAACTGACAAAATTCGTAATAAGTAAACTTATGTTGAATGTTAATTATAATTATCTTCTCGACATAAGTAATGTAATATCTATCCATTCCAATTGATCATTGATCATATGGACGATGACGAAGATGATGACGTCGATAAAGATGAACATAATATTTTTCTTCCAAAATTATCGACAAGAGTCAATAATTTACGTTGAATTTAGTAAAGTTGGTCAAATATAACAAATATCACATAAAATTATCATGTTTCCGCAAACGATATTTTGAGATTTTTCAAATCTTTGTACACATCAACACATACACTGTCATTGACTGGCAAAAGAGATTGTATATTAGACGCCTGAATATGAAATAAATAGAAGTGATTTTACTGTCATATTTATTTAAAATCGCACATATGGAAGACGTAAATGAAATGGAAATATGAAAGATAGGGCATTTACGGGCTTAAGTTTTATCATTGGCAAGTAAAAGTAATTGTTTGATTGGGCTCCTAAATATACTTAAAGATGAAAAAAAATCTTTTCTATTTAAGAGCGTTAATTTAAAAATTAATACTCAATAAGTTGTTTTAAATTTTATAAAGTAAAACAACATTGTTTTAACCACTTTTTATTGGTACACTTTATCCAACCGGTTTCGACAAGGACCTTGTCAGCATCAGGGTTTATGTACTTAATTCTTAAGCATTGAAATACTCATATTTAATTACCCTTTCCTTACCAAAAAATTCCACGCACTCCGTACACCATATGAAAATATGATCTAAAAAATATGATTTAAAAAACTCCTAAATGTTGTTTTTAATGTGCATTGCGTAGCGAAAACGTCAACTCCGAATGATAACTTTTTTTCTTGAATGTTTTTACTAAATGCGAAAAACATTCAAGGAAAGTTTTAAATTGACTCAAAAGACGGTAACCATTTGTGTTTTAAAGTGAAAAATGATTATTTCCTTGTAATATCATTATACACTAAGTGCTCTGGGTTGAAACTAAGGACTTATTTTACAGTAGATATAGTAGAAGTATGGCAGTAAAGGATACGCACCGTTTGTTATTCCGGCGAATGAATTACGGCCGCTTCGTTCCGTTTACATGAATAATACATTCAAATCGTTCGGAAATTTTCTGGTATTGGTTGGGAAATTCTTATTCTATTTACTTTGAGCAAGAGAGAATTTCAAATACAAATATTATCAACAACACCGAAGTTATAACAAATATTAATAAGAAAAGCCGACCTATTAATTATTCATGGAATTTATGTTTCACTGAAATAATAATTGCTTTTGATCTAAGTTTGGTAAAATCATTTTTAGAATAAACATGTATGATGAGATATGAGAAGAGATTACATTATAATTTCAATTAACAAAGATATTCTATTTCTGTAATAAAATTATAGAAAATCATAATTAAAACCTTAACCATAACTTATATGTAATTTTTATTATAAAACACAACTTAAATTCATTTAGTTTTAATTAAATTTGTCAGAAAAAAATCAAATCATGATTTTCAACCCCTGTCTTGTTGTGTATGTAACATAGAATTTTGTCTAGCCTCCCACTAGTCTGATGATGCCAGAAACGATGAAACCCAACTAAAATATATGTGAAAAAATAAAAGATGTTTTTTTTTTTAATTTTGTAGAGTATATTATAATAGAAAGAGCGAATATAGAACTAATGCAAATATTGTAAGAAGATCATGTGAATTATAAAAATAAAATGACGAATGTGTGGCAAAACGTTGTATGATAGATATTCGAATGGTGAAAACTTGGCGCAATCAAGTATTTCAATAACTTAAATGCGGTCAGGTCAGGACTCGGAATAATCACGTGGAAGAGGAGAAGATTGTTTTGAATGACAGATTGGTGTGGCTTTCTATTCTCTCTGCCTACCCTCGTGGTGATTGATTAGTTAGTTAGGTAGTAAGTTATCGGAATGTTGTATCTCTGTAATACGCCCGGTGATGTACATATGTACATATATTCTGTACAGTAAATTCTTTATTAGCATAAATGTATGATACAAAAAAAACAGTTTTTTTTCTTCCTCTAGTAAGGATTTTTATGGCACTGATGGACATAACAAAAACATCAACAAAAAAATTGCAATTAAAAAATAAAATAAAAATCTATTGACTAAACGGTGTTTGTAAATGATGCGGAATGCATCATAACAGATCGCTCACTCCTTTCAATAACGTCATATAAGAAAAATCGTCAATTTTCAGTTGTACATTTTTTTGGAATTCCCAGATAATGTTCTATATCCCAGCATTATTTTAACTAAATATTTACCCGCTACAGGGCAGAAAGTGTTGTTTTTGCTTTTTGAAGAAAATGTATTGTTTAATTTTTTTTTAAATATACTAAATAATTTTCAAATGAAGAAAAAACATTCAGGTTTCACCTAAAAAGATCTGTTGCACAGTAAAAATTTCAATAAGTGGCTTGATATTTATTTTTAATACGTTTCATTATATTCTTAAACGATCTCCTGAAAAATCAAGTTTTTTGATATAGGACGTTGTTGAAAGGAGTGAGAGAAACATGTCACAATAGATTTTAAGAAAAAGTGGTATTTTCCAAGAAAAAAAAACTTCAATGAAACCACAAAGCGACTGTCAAATAAAATATTGAAATTTTAAGATTTTAAAACATGACATTTTTTTGGTTTTGTCTATGTTATCGAAGAGGAATTTTAGATAAAGATAGAATCGGAAGGTCGCCCTTATAGCCTTAATTAAATGTTGCGTGACAAAGAGCAATCAAGAAGACATCAAAGTTAATCACAATCAAGCAATTCCAAAATCTTTCGTATGATAAGTTTGCATTTTCCGTTTGTGGTTTAACTGTCTCCGAGCAAGTCACGATATTATTTACCGCATATTTGTACTCCCACACATAGCCCACATAACATTTAGGGATACCACGCACACATGTCTCGTACTTTATAATTTCATCAGACAATAAATGTTCATTTACGTATTTCCGAATCCACATTTTGCTTAAAACTGATACTATCTATTACAAGATAATGTGTAATGTAAAATGTCAAGTAATATGTCGACTACATGTGAAAATATGTATTAATTGAAAATATGTTATGAATATTTTTTAACTGAATAGCTAACAAACCATCTGGCCACTTTTCCACAAGGGTAGACAAGGAGATTAGAACGCCATACTACTCTGTCTTTACAGAACATTCTTCGCCTCTTAAATATTTATACATCTCCTTATACATATTTGCAGATTAATTCGACTCCTGACCCGGCCGTTTTCGAGTTTTTTACATATCTGAACATGCCAAGTTTTTTTTACGGTCTTCCTCTGTTTCTTTTTTCAACAACATTTGCCTTATATATTATTTTAACCGTCCCTTTCTCACTTATTCACATCACATGTCCGAATCTTCTCAACACACCTTTCTCAATATTATCGATAATGCTTATGTCAGCCATGCATTATTTCCTTGTTTCACCATTCGACATACATCGTTTTGCCGCTCATTCGTCTGAGGAATCGCATTTCGGCTGCATTAAGTAAACTTTCATCCTTTCTAGCTAGCTTTATTCTTCGTTTTCATACATGAAGGTCAGAACCAGGAAATTATAAACATTTCATACACTACGGGAAATAATTACCATATAATATTTTTTGTATGCTTAATTTCTTTGTGTCATCACCTTCATCATTTTTATTTAATAAAAAATTGTAAATGTGGGATTCGAAATAAATTATCCGTATCTGATTTTTAATTTATGTTATCATTCAATCAATTAAAAAACAATAAAAGGACGTGATAAATTTCATCAAAAATTAAACGACTCATGTAACACAAAAAATTACCTTTTTTATCACAGGTACGTTTTAATCGTTTTCTTCCTTAGTAGGACAGATTAAATCTGGTTGAACTATAAAAATAAGAGATTAATTGGAAGCCTTGAAGTCTCGGGATTGATTACTCACTGTCACAGCACTATTTCTCATTACATCTAACCAATGACCTTACCTAAAAGTGGAACATTTGGTACGCTAAAATAGCAAAAAAATACAATGAAAATTACGTACGATACGCATCTTGTGCGGTTAATAATAACAACACAATATGCTTAAAATAATTGGACGCTGCTATGCAGAAACCATCTCTCCCACAATTTGCATTTTTTTATGAATGCTTCAACAGAATTAAATTTTAAATTTGCTGAAGACACTCAATCCAAAAGATCAACCCAACATTTTTGGGACAACTCAAAACCAATAAATCTATGAAACAAGTAAGAAACATCCATGTTTCCCGCATTTTCCACATTACAATTATTAACATAGGTATATGAAAATATTTCAGAAAAATTTCATGTGGTATGGACGTGGTTGACTTCGAACTGGAAGAAAAAAGTAAACAATCGCTCTGAAACCATCCAAGATGGATGGATGTGAATTATTGAACCCATTCTATCATTTTATTTTGCTGAAACCATACAACCGATGAAATACCGAAATGTGACCTGATTGAAAAAGTTATATTAATTTAATATGACACTTAGTAAACAATGCTTCTTTATGGTTATAAAGACAAACCTAACTTCTACATTTAACAAAGTTATTTTTTATGTACTTTTATTTCATTTATTAAACCATTCATCTCAGCTTGCCAATTTGTGTTTTCGATGGTTTCTGCACAACATAGTCCAGTTTGGTATTTTCAGTATATGTAACAAATACTTATAATAAAAAAAATTAAGCAGTGTTTGATTGCTTATATTTAGAAAACACACGATACCATAATAAGTTCAATGAAATATTGTTCTTTCGCTGTGTTGGCCAACATTTCAGAGAAGTTTTCAGCCTGAAGCCATTTTTCAGCCGCAAGTTTATGTGCCTACGTCCTTAGCGGTAATCGATTACCTGAGCTCGTTAAGCTTATTTCAGTTGATTTTTTACTGATTCCTATCACGCTTTCAACTCAATCGTTCTTATTTAGTATTTAGTTTCACGACCAAAACTGAAAGTAGAAAAGTTTCCGCTATAATTAGGCAAAATATGTATATTGTGTGTTGAGTCACACCAACATTTTAACACGATAACTTATAGTTTGTTCTAGCGAAATACTTGCATAGAATATTGAAATATTGTTCATATACTTGTGTGGTATGGATACACATACGGTAAAAGGTATTTATTAATTTTTTTTCGAGGTAATTGAGGACGATTCAAAAGAACGCCATAAACATTTTAATACTGGCTAACGTATTTTTGATTCAGGTTATCAAACGTATTAATTTATAGGTTTATTTATTTAAGTCTCTTAAAATAAAAATTAACACAAAAACTACACAAATAACGACGTTTCAATAATGTCAATTTTTAATTTTTCAAAATAAATCAAAAATCGGACGCTGGTAATACAATAAATAGATAAGATATACATTTATACCCCTCCAAATTATAATGGTTGGGGCGTTTATTTACGGTGCAGGAGGTCTTAGTTTCGATTTCCAGGGAGTCATTAAAATATGAGTAATAACACATTTACCGACACTAAGAAGTTATTTGTTTAT
Source organism: Brachycentrus maculatus (assembly GCF_059751285.1). NCBI lineage: Eukaryota > Metazoa > Arthropoda > Insecta > Trichoptera > Brachycentridae > Brachycentrus > Brachycentrus maculatus. The sequence goes on from NW_028282597.1 coordinate 24,462, forward strand.
TTGTAACACATGTCTAAGTTTAAATACTTTCAAGTATTTATACTTCGATATGTGTTATACTTTTCATCTTAATGAACCCAAATTTGGACACACTCAATATTCCATATAAATGTTTTTTTCGTACATGATTTTTTTTTCTTTTTTAACAGATCGTATTTTTAAAACCAAGATGGAGGTATTAAATATTCAATTTAAAACACTCCAGTCAGTGTTTCACATGATGATATGACCTTTATCTTTCCTTTGTGGCCTAAACTCTTCTTTCAGTCTATTTTGCTCCCACCTCTAACCTTTTTTAGTATCTTTTATGATCATTGAAGTACTCTCCATATAGAAAACCAACAAAGTTTCCCTCAGAATTCTTTTTTTAACCCAACTAACAGTAAAAATCCACATGATTCCTATATTTTAAATTCCTTATATCCGACAAATACGGAAAATTATGTACATTATGAAAGAATTAAAATATTTTTGGAAGTAAATTTAAAAAAATCGTATGAAATACCCGAGATTAAGTGTTAAAAAACATGTTTATTAATTTATTTATTGTTTCAGTATTAACTTTGTGGTAAGACATTATTATATTGGAAATGCGAACACGAAATTTTAATCATTTGTTCATTTACATTATATTCGAACCTGTAGCTTCCGAAACTAGTCGTTGTTAAATACAAATATAACTCAAGTGGTGAAAATCAAGTGTTCTCATTTACAACATGTCTGAAAATAATTATAACAATTTTCTATTCTTCATGTTGTGCCAATTTTGTAAAATACGACCCTAAGGGCCCATATAAAGACGCATATATGTATGTATTGCAAATACTAAAAATATTCGTGGTTTTAAATGAAAATATCGATACATGTTTGAAAAAAAAAACACTTTTGGTTATTGTTATCACAAACCTTAAATGATTCAAAAGAATTTTGATAACAATTTAATGAAAAGAATGACACAGTTTCATGAATAGACCCTTATGCGTATAAACAAACAAATAATAATAATAAAATAGCACTTACTATAAAAAAAATAATGCATAAAGATAAATTAATATTATTATAATAATAATAAATCCCTTACCGCACCCAATGGTGCATAGGGCACTGCTTCATATAAACGCAGTGTTATCTCGATCGATTACACATGAAGGAAAGGTGATCAGCCCTCCACTTCAGGTACCAATCCAGTGTAGTATTGAATAAATATTAGAGTGAAAAAATCACTTATATTTATTAAACCCCCCTGGGAATCGAACCCGGGACCTCCAGAACGGTAGGCGACCATGCTGACCATTACACTACGGAGGCGGACACATATTATTATATATTGACTGAAATGAATGTTAAAGGTATAAATATCAATATAAATATGTATATACCGCAGACGAGATAATGAAACAAGCAAAATAATAACAAAAATCATATTTTGTTTTTTTTTTCTCTTTTTTGTAGACCATAAAATGACGGAACAGCCTTTTATTTTTCACAATATCAGCACCCAGGGAATCATACAATAACTGTCAAAACGGCGTAATAAAAAGACAGACGCGATATTACAAAAACTGTCTATTTGTTTTTTTTTTTTTTTGTAAACGGATTTACATATTATGGTACAAAATATTTGACTAGCTAAATTGACTGATAAGTCTTTCATGATTTTTCCGATATATATTTTTAACAATGTAAATATAAATATTTATATTCAACAAAAAGAATATATTATTTTTTGTTTAGGGGAAAAGTTTAAAGTAATTAATAATTATATCATCCCAATAACATATTTTTTTCTTAAATTTTTTTTTCTTAAATTGTTGCCTAACCTCTACATAATTATTTACATCAAGCTATTATTGAAATCCTTGCATAGATCAAGTATTATAATATGAAACTAATATGGAATTGAGATTATGTATAGGTTTAACGATATATCATTGACTCTTTTTTATGACTCCTAATTTTATACATTTTATTTATAATAATAATTCCTCCTGTTGTTTTTTGTAAACTAAAAAAATATATCCATTCCAGATTTTTAATAATATTATAATATTTATTCATTACTTTTATTTTTAAACATATTCGCTGTGTTAACTTGATTCTAGTTTAAACTTTTGTAACCTACTATAAGGTAATGCATAGGTCACTACATCAGATCAATGCAGTGTTAACTCTATCTAACTAAAAAAAAACATCATGCCGCTTCCCCGCAGGGGAAATTAGGCAGAGAAAATTGAACGCCACACCACTCTGTCTTTGCAAACATTCTTCGCCTCTTCCACGTTCATGCATCTCCTCATACAAACCCGCCGATTATTACGACTCCTAACCCGACCGCTTTCAAGTATTTGGCAAACCTGATCGTGCCAAGTTTTTCTCGGTCTTCCTCTGCTCGATCGAAGTATACATTAAAATTTAAAGTATAATTAAGTGTTGCTAAGATTACTAAATCGGATCAAGTTTTTAATAGTATAAACTTAGATAAAAGTTTTTAATAGTATAAACTTTTAATAGTATTAACTTAAGTTAACGCGGTGTTAACTTGACCTGAAGTTTATACTATTAAAAACTAGAATACAGTGTTACATAGGTCACTTCATCTGATCAACGCAGTGTTGACTCGATCGTTGATTATATTACGGCAAGAATCAATCATAATAATAAAAGTAGGTACATTTAAATGTAAGGAGTTGCACCCGTATACATATTTGCTGGAGATTTATTTCCTGTACCGAGTTTCATGAATAGTTATTGGATTGATGGCACATACTCGCACGTAGGTACGTTACACATTATTATTAGACATGTACGTTCAAGGCGAGATGAGAGGACCAGTTTTATTTAATCAAGGCCCTAGCAACTAGCGTTGCTAGCGCTCACCGTGCTTGCCATAGCGATAAGTACCGTATGAGCATAAATATTAATACGGACATTCATACGCAGTGATGTGGCGCGTTACACCTCACACGGGCTGAGTTTATTACATGTCAGGCGACAAAAGACACTAAAGTGTATCACAAACCCTACATTCCCCTGGTTTAA
>NW_028282598.1:0-28156 GCF_059751285.1 Brachycentrus maculatus
TCCCAACCCCAACCCCAACCCCAACCCCAACCCCAACCCCAACCCCAACCCCAACCCCAACCCCAACCCCAATACGAAAATTCCTTTAATTTAAACATTTCCAATTATCCCAACCCCAACCCCAACCCCAACCCCAACCCCAACCCCAACCCCAACCCCAACCCCAACCCCAACCCCAACCCCAACCCCAACCCCAACTCCTCTTTGAAATAAGTTAGCGATACGCATGTTAGTTATATACAGTTAAATGCATACAATTTTAAATACTTTCGGAAATATTCAAAACTAACAATATAACAGCATTTTTATATCAAAGCCATAGTTTTATTAATAGGATGCATAGAACATCGATGCGTTAGGGGCAGTGATCGGGATAAGGCCTAGGAATATGGGAGAATATGGGAAACTGATGATGATAGCATCGCAATTAGAATTAAATTTCGAATCTGTGATTCGTTATAATACTAACGACGAAGCTTCCATATAACTCTATTATTTAAACTTTAACAGAATAGATATGAAGAAGCAGCTCGGCTCTAGAAATAAGAACTCCACCATTAAGGGCAAGCCTGACAACTATACGTTGGCTTCTTCGAAAAAGCAACGCAAATCTAGACCTATCAGGAAGAAATAACTTAATCGACCCATCAAGGCAGTGCTCAACCTCGAGCCAGTCTCATCCCAAACGAGTGAAAACACGAAGCCCGAAGCCGATTCGACTTAAATAACGACAGACATCCCCGAATCAGTCAACCTATAGAGCTACCTGGATGACATCAATTCTCACATCATGGGCATCGACAAATAGTTCCATGCTTTTCTTTAGCAACGACTGAAGTTAGCAGGGCACATCGAAATTACATCGTAAATGCGCAAGATTCTAGTGAAATGGCTTTTGAAAGTTAGTCTCAAATTTCGCATGAATCTAGAGAGCCTTCACATCTGTGTCCAGCTCATTGACTACATGTTGATCAACAAAGGACACCTGTTCAATAAAACAAACTTTCAACTGCTGGGCGTGGCCTGTCTCTTCATCAGTTGTAAGTATAATTAAATTTACACGTTAGAAGCAGAAAAATATATCTAGCTTTGTGATGGCATATACTCTAGTGCTCAACTCTTCGAAATGTAGGGCCAAATCATCACGGAATTAAACTTCAATCTTCAAGTCCCTACACTATACCAGTTCGTGAATAAGTTGATTTTTTAATTAAAATTAAATTCCAAGCAGTCTGCACTCATCCTAGCAATCGTAGAGCTTTCTATCTTCGATTTCAACATACTGAACAGCTTCAGGAAGTATGACCTAGCCATTGCAATTTTTTATTTCGCCTCGAAGCTCCACAAACTAGACACTTTGAAGGAGTCCTTGATGGACTTAAAATTAAAAATTTGCCCTTAAATTTTTAGAAGATGCTTCATGTCAGTCATGTCACTCTTTAAGAAAGGCAGTCTTCAGTAAACAAACCCTATTTCAATTTGATATTTCAATTCACTCATCATAAACTCTAGTACTCTTTTATACACTCTCTCTTCTGTACTATAAGGTCTTATTATATACTGTTATGTACTATTATGCACACTGAGATGTATTATTTGTTGCTATTACACGCTATTCATACTATTAGAAAGGTATTACACACGATCTCTAGAAATTAACTCAATCTAGACGAGACAGTGAACGAGACAATGAACGAGCGACAGTGGATTAGTTCGAGCCTCCAAGTAATTGATAATCAATTTAGCGACAATTCCGAAATACATAAATTCGAAGAGCCTAGGTATTGAAAATAACTATAATAGATAAGCTTGTTTATGCACAGGCTTCAATCAATGAGAGTAGAAGACTCTCCCATGAAATCAAATTTCGCCGCCCTATATCTAGTTTATTCAATTGCAAGGTCTCATAATACATCAAGGGTCTCCTAGATTAAATTCGATGAAGGCATATAATGAATAGGCCATTAATTATTAATAATAAGTATCGAGCTTATCAATAAATATATATAAATTGTAACTTCGGAATGGATTGGAAGAATAAACCCCATCAGATATTCAACAAAATCAAGCAACAAATGTTCACCAAAGGAGTCGAAAATTTCAGCTATGTCTATAAGTTCATGGAAGAGTTTGACCCAGAAAATTCAGGGCTGCTGACCCCGCATGCCTTCAATGGCTTCACTAATAAAATTGGAGTTTTCCTCTCCACTCAGTAAATCCGAAATGTTCGTGATTTTTATGGCAAAGGTTTCTCATCAATAACTTAGATAATAAGATTGCATACAGGGACTTATTGGAAGATGTGAAGTATTCGATCTCTGAAAAAATTACAGCATTGATTTCGCAAGCTTATGACAGGCTGGACCCTTAAGGACAAGGGTCGGTTTCCTTGGAGAAACTGACAGGCAGCTATTATGCGAAGCTGCACCCGCATGTCATCAGTCGTAGGAAATCCCCGGAAGAAGAATTCGAGCTTTTCACTGTGGGAATTAACTTAAAATCTCAGAATGGTGTTGTAACAAAGGCAGGCTTTGTCGATTATTACGCCGATTTAAACTTCTGTGTGCCCAACGAGAGAGAATCAGTAAGTTTTGCTTTAATCTTAGTATTTCGCTGACTTGATCACAAAAACATGGCAAATCGTGTCCGCTGAATCGTATGTGAGCAACGAGAGAATCAGGCAGCTCGAGTTAACACTTTATGAGAAGATCCGGCTGAAGAGCGATGGCAAGACCAATGAATGGAAATGCGCCAAGAAAGCACTCTCCTATTTTGATTTAGCAGACGAGAAGTCTTGTGGCCTTGAAGAGTTCGCGAAAGCCTTGGATAAGTTCGGATGCAATTTCAAACAACATGAAATTAAAGCCTTATTCGATAAATACGATGCAAATCAATCCGGTCGCCTCGATCATGAGTAGTTTGCAAAGCTGCTCATGAGCATCGACATCAACGGAATGATAGACAAACCGAATTTACTAAAGACCTTAGGAACAAACTACTTTAAAATAACCCATTGATCGTTTAAACCCCTCTGGCATAATTACATGAATATTCCATTTGGTGTCAGTTAATAAACGAGATTAAAAGATTTATAATAAAAGGAGTGCTAATTAAATTTTACAATTAAACTCTACGATTAAGTTCTACAATTAAATTCTACGAGTTTATCGAAAGAATATTGTGCTACATATTCTAATGTCCTATATTCTATTATATTCATGCAATCTCCCCGTGGAATCTATGCGAACCTCCTCAAATCTCAACGGAAGCAGAGCGTCGAGAAGGTCAGACAAGCTTATCTTGGCAAAAAGAAAAATCCACCAATTCAACACCCCAATAAGCCCTAACGCAGCCATAACAATCGAAGTCTCAAAACTGATCGCCAGAGGACACTTGACAAATCACTCACACTCAACCGCACCTCCACCACGAGCAGGCTCAATAGCCCAGCATTTTCCCAACCAAAACACAAATCGGACTCAAAACCTCTGCTAATATTGAATCGAGAATGCACTTCTTCAAGCAAATAAGACTGCGAATAAGGAAGAAAGAAAAATAGAGAAGGAATAAACTGCAGAATCGTAATAATAAATAATGGTAAAACCCAGCGAGAGCACTTTTTATAAGTAAATGAAACAAAAAATGTGAATGCTTTCATCACAAAGAGCTATCCAAAAATTAACAACTTTATAACCATACCAAGACAGTTGAACCTTGAATACCTGTTCACAAAGTAAGGGATATCTGGCAAATTTCTGAACGGGCAATCGATCTACTTGAAGCCTTAATTTGCTAGCGATTAGAAAAAGGCAGAGAACTTCACAGTTAAAATGAGCGATTTCTAAATATTGAAGCCAATCGGCTCAGGGGGATTTTCAAAGGTCTACCTCTGCAAATCTAAAATAAACGGCCAATTCTACGCAATGAAACTTATCGACAAGGAAATGATCGTTAAAAACAAGAAGCACAACATAATCATGAATTAAAGGAATATAATGGCATCGACCAAACACCCATTCATTATCGATTTGAAATACGCATTCGAGGCTGAGAAGTATATTGTTTTCATTGTGGAGTATTGCGCGGGAGGGGAGCTCTTTGGGCTAATTAAGAAATATCATAGGCTCTCGGAAGATATTGTCCGATTCTATATCATAGAAATATTCTTAGGGCTGGCTAACTTGCATAGTCAAAAGGTGATTTATCGGGACATCAAGCCTGAGAACATCCTGCTGGGGATTGACGGCCATGTGAAGATCGCAGATTTAGGGCTTGCAAAGCCTGACATGCTTGACAATGTGTTAGCTTACTCTTTCTGTGGAAGCCCTGAATACATGTCTCCATAGATGATTATGCAGTAATGGATTATTTATAATTTAGAGTTGGCCATACTTATCCAGTCGACTTTTATTGCATGGGTGCCCTCATGTACGAACTTCTCACGGGTCTCCCTCCATTCTACAGCCAAGACCCCAACTAAATATATGAAGCCGTATTAGTAGAGGAACTCACTTTCCCTGAAGATGTGAGCATGACTCAATAATGCAAGAGTTTACTACGCTCTCTTCTCGCCAAAGATCCGAAAAAGAGATTAGGCTCCTTATATGGAACTAAATAAATACTTGTGCACCCATGGTTCGGGAAAAGAATATACCAAGACTATACGTAGAAAAAGATAAATCCTCCCTTTAACTTTATGAACATATAGAACATTAATTTGGACGAAGAGTTGAGTACTGCGGATAAATAGAGTTTAGAAAAAGTTCTGAAAGATCAGAAAAAATAAAAAACTGGGTACAAATAAATAATGAAATAATTCTACTTTGATTCAAAGGGAAGGAAAGCATCGAAATAATCGAGTCGGCCATCATCTTCAGTTCGGCCATCTTCAGCCAAAAAGTTTAAGCCCATTTCGACAAGTGCAAAATAAAACTTAACCATAGACTCGATAAAAAAGATGACTAAATCTCGAACGAGCGCGCTGCTTCGCCCACTTCAAGTCTTTAATAAGTGACTGAGTGTTTTATAAGTATTTTATTGCATTATATGTTTACGCTGCAATCGTATCAGTAAAAGTATTATATTAAGATCATTTTCTTCTCCTGAAAATGTAGAAATTACGATTGGTTGTTTTGAGTCGCTTGTAGAGCTCATCATCGGTGAATTTATAGGACGAGGATGCAATTGCTAACTTACAATTCTTATTCCTTTGTCCACAAAAGTCATCATTAATGGACAGCGACATATTAATAAAATTAACTTTTTCTCGCTCAGTGCTGGTGATTGAATACTTCTGAGGCGATGTGGGCAAAACTTTTTCATATTATGAGGGGCCCTTGGTTCTAGAAACAGACTTATACAGCTTACGGGCCGATTGAAAAGAATATGGAATTGCGATACTTTATATTTTTTTTGTATTTTTTAATAAACGAAAAGCATTTTCAGTGGTCATAGGCCGGCTGCGTAGTTATTCAGGTGTAGTTTTTGAGCCTTTTTTTTATAGTTTTGTCAGACTTTCGAATAAATTTCTGTTTTCAATAGGTTTCGGTTTTATCCGACTTATAGACGAACTGATTCCTGCAATTTTTCGATCATTCATTGTCTTTAATTTTTTGAACTCTATATTGTCAACGGAAGGCTCAGAGTCAGAGCCATTATCCTTTTAATTTCCTATTTTCAGCAGATTCGGGTCATTCAGCAGTTCCGATTCAAAATCATCTATTTATTTTTATTCAGGATGAGTGAATTTTAATTCCCTCTGCGGCTTTAAATGAAAAAGAATTTTGATTGCTTCGGCTAATGATCTTCCTACTTCTTAAAACACTGAAGAGTTATGATGGCCTAAATGCGTGCCAAACTGCGATATTTATATGGTGTATATGTAAGGAATCTTGAGTTCCTGAAACATGGTGATTCGAGCTGTCCCAATTTTGGACTTATCAAAGTGATAGTTACAAAATTTAAACTAAAAATTTGAAGTGAGTTTCGAAACTAAGTATGGGAACAGTCTGCATCGAAATGGCTCGATTTTATCATTGCAGCCATAGGCAAACACTTTCTTTTTTTGGGAATGGCCGTGAATATCGATGAATAGCTTGATGCTTCTACGCTTGTTTATTTCAAAAATCTGGTTCTTTATATAGTACACTTCTGGGTACAGTTATTTGTTGGGCTATTCCCATCTACGATTGAGGTCTCTCCCACTCAACGAACATCTATAGTTACCATGGATCACTCCATCTGGGTTCAGCATCGGAAATATCTTGAAAACAAAGTGGTTCCTTAAAACTTAAGCGCTGGAATTATCGGAAAGTAGGAACTAGATGAGTGACTGCATGACCCAGCTGGAAACTGTTTCTCCTGGATGAGATCGAGCTGTGATAATAATTGCATTCATATTTCTTTCATTAATTTTATTAAAGTTCGTAATTGTGATGACGTCGAGTTTGTTTCCCACCAAGGACAACCCAGCGAGTTTGCGATGAAAGTATGGGCTTTGCTTAGATTATATTTAGTTTAGAAAGCAGATTAAGTCATTGTAAGTATAGGGAATGTTATAAGCGAAGTGTACCTAAATCGAGATACTTTTACTTAGGAACAGTCTTCTGTGAATTCATACTAGAAATAAAGAGTGTTGAAGTTGAGCAGAGATCCTTTGTTGAATAAACACTTGTTGGCTTGACAATGTATGTTTTTACCTTATCTGGCCCATGGCTTGCCCTGCGCTTGCACGCATATCCCGACTCCCTGGTTATGCTGCCATCCTGCCTTTCCATAATTGAGGATTGCAAACCGATACAAGCCCTTTTTGATATTCTTAACTCCGAAGTAGAACCAGTTCGTGTATCCGGTCGTATTAACATCGTTATGCAAGAGCAAATAGTATACTCCGTTATGAAATGATGCAAAGCTCAAATTTCCCGATTCGAACCGAGAATCAAAGACAAGACAATCATTCTAGAAGGACTGGAAACATTTCGCGTACTCTTTGTTGATGACATAGTCATGGTTTTTGATGTTCTTGAGCTTCGAAATCGGGTAGATGTTCATATTGAAAAGATAGTCATCTGCATTGTTATTGAATTTGTCGTAAATCAAGTGTCGTTTCTCGAAATGTTATTTGACTGTGTTGTATGCCGGCTTGAAAGCTTATTTTTTATCTGTCAGAATGTAGGGTTCTTGATGCGAAGCGAGGGCAGTCCTGATCTTGCTGGTCATCTCGAAAGGGTATATATTTTTTTTTGCATGTTGAAGCAGTTCGAAAATCACATTGGCTTCAGGCAAGGAGTCTATGCACTATTATTTATTTCTGAACCACTCGTTGTCCAGCCTCTACTTCCTCATCAAATAATAAAATATAATTAAAACAAATATCATGGAATGTCTATTATCACGATTACGATTGATGAAGACATCTTGGTTACATCTTGGGTATGGCATCCGGCTCGTGAATGAATCATGGAAAATATTCACAAATATGATGTTTATCTGATTGCATGCATAATATATTTCAGCATAAATTTATTATATTTATAATATTCATCGTGCATTAAGTTCATACAAATACAATTTGACAGCTTTATTTTGGCGATAGATATACTTCATTCCTCCACTCCAAGACAATAATAAATGACTCTTTGTGTAAATTTGTGTAAATATCCAATTTGAATGATTTATATGAACTAAAATCTAAGTTTCCTCACTTCTTGGATTTGGTATTGAATGCAGGCAGTGTGACTTCCATAATTGCCAGTTTCTCCAAATTTTATTGTTTCTTTTTTAGCTTGTACTCAATATTGTATATATCCACATTATACTTGCCAAAAGGGATCTAATTAGTCTCATGCGGATTTTAACTTCTTTTGGAGCCTCCAAATGATGGCTTTGTGTAAAGATTGCTTGTGGGCGGACTGTTTGTGTATTGCGTTCCTAGTATGGTACTTTTGCTAATTCTCTCGTTATTGCTGATAAATTGATACTTCTATTGCATGTAATGGCCGGGCCCGGGCTGAAAATATGAAAATAATATACTCGAGATTCTACTTTATCCATGAATCGCTGCTGTCTCTCTATCGTGGAGTTTTTATTTGACTCGACTTGGCTTTGAATAGTCTTCATGGGAACATCGTACGACCCTGGGCCGGGTGGAATTATTTATTTTTTGTTTTTCTTTATCTTTCTGGCGCGATCTTCATTTTGAACCGATATAATTTTGGGCAGTGTCTCCTTGCTTTTCTGTTTAGAAAGATCTGGAGTTTAGTAGTATCCTGGTCCCCTCAAGGCTTCACTTTTTGTTGGGCTAAAACGAGGTATTTTAGAAGCAAAGACAGAGGTATTATTTATCAGCTTGGCTTTTGAGAAGGCTTCTTACCTTTCCTCGTACTTGGATTGGTGCGACCTTTCCCCAAAACTGGCTTCTGGATTGATATTATCGACTAAATCGTGAAGAGTCGGGTTTCTCTTAGAAGGCATTGACGCCTCAGATTGCAATCTGTTAACCGAAGATCGAGGGGATTTGCTTAAAAAGACTGAGCCAAAGCTATTCTTATGTGCCTATTTTTTGAAAAGGGCCTCGTCATATGTCCCTGGCCCTGGGCTGATGTTTATTTTATTCCTAGTGTTGACATGAAATCTTTCGGATTTTCCCCAGTTTGTGCAATGAGCATTTACTACGGCGACATCATGAAGACTATAGGAGCCTGGACCAACTAGAGATTGAGGCTTGTTGTTGATGTAGGATGTCCGGTTGCTTCCCCAAATCCACATATGCTCTCTTTTGATTTATTCTTTTCCGTTCATCTCTTTGGAAACATGATACTTACGAAGTTTGAAGTTATCTGAGGGCGGCTCGTATGTGCCAGGCCCAGGTAGATTATTAACTTTTAGCCTAGTCTTTAATTCTTTGATGCAAATGCGACTGAACCCTTAAACTGAGTCTATTCATGATGCATTAGAGCCTATGAAAGGAGTTTAGTTTTATTGACCGAAATCATTTATTTTGTAATTATTCCAACCCCAACCCCAACCCCAACCCCAACCCCAACCCCAACCCCGAAAAATAATGATAATCAATGCGTTTCCATTCATAGAATCTAAATTCATAAAATCTGCATGCAAATGAGCTAACAATTAGTATCGAGCGTCAAATATCGAAATGAATTAAAATTAAAATTTTATCGTTTTGTGTAGCTGTCGATATTTATCTGCTCATGACACGAAAATACTTTTACAAGCATTAAAAGTTATATACGTCATTTAAGTTAGTTTTTTGGTTTCTGTTATTTTTTATTTTAGGAATTCATGAAAAAACAGCACATTCCATGCGCTTTTGGTTTTTTTTCTTTTTGGGGGTTTCTTGAAAAATCATACTAAGAGGATATTCCAGATACAAAACTTCTTTTCTTAAGATCCTCCAGATACAACTTGGTGTAGCTGAGGTCTTTGAGGATTTCAGATTTTTAAATTTCCTCCGATTCCTTTTTGGAGCCTGTCTTCGTGGCCTGAAAGATGGCATATTCATCGATGCTGTCCCGAAAAACCAGCAAATAATCCTCCCTGAGCAGCTTGATCGAGTAGGCGACGAGATCTCCAACAGTCTTGCATGGAAGATGAGTAGATTTGAGTTTCAAACAAACTCGAATACTGGGTTTGGGATTGTAATAAACTCTTAAAGTGTTCTATTGCTTTTCCACAGATTATTTAGTGCCTGATTCTTCTATATTGGAGCAGGTTTGGTTTTAGTTTTGGGTGAGCTCAGTAAGCGGACATGCTTATATCATTGTTGTAATTGAAATATCTGATAAAACGTATCAGATTATATGAATGCACAACACATCAAGCCGCCATATTAAGAATGATTGAATAGTGGTGAAGCATATTGCATATATCATCAGGATTGCAATTGGAATCATTTTTATTATAAAGCATACTAACAATGAGGAAAGAACTGCTGGTTCAGATGTTGTTGATGGCTTGGGTGATATCTGCAATTGACTGGAAGCCTCTGGATAGTCTCGTTGCAGGCTATGTCAGTAATGCAGCGTTTCCGGGTGCGGTTCTCAGGATTGCAAACAAGACCCATATTATCTATGGGAATTAATATGGAAAACTAAAGAGAGATGTTGGGCTATATGGATCGCCACCTTTCACCAATTAAACTATATTTGATATTGCTTCTCTTTCCAAAGTGACAGGCACGCTCGCTGTTGTCATGAAGCTCGTTGATGATGGCCTGATCGCAGTTACGGACCCAGTTATTAAATATGTGCCTGAGTATAACAACCACAACAAAGAACCCACCACTATTCAAAACCTTCTTCTGCACAATGCAGGGCTGTTGCCAGATTATTATGGGCCCCCAGCCAATAAGTCTGTGATAATGGATTTTATTTACAACTCCGTCTTGCAATCTCAGATCGGCACCAAATTCGTCTACAGCGACCTCAGTTTCATACTCTTAGGCGAAATCTGTGAGAGAGTATCCAAGGGTAAATTAGATCAGTTAGTCAAATTGACACTAAACAATATGGAAATTATGAATACGGGGTACCTGCCTTCTGCTGACAAGCTTTACCGAATAGCGCCCACCTAATACTCTCGTACTTCATCTCTATATCTTTAGCGAGCCGTCGAAGGTTAATATGGGGTTAAGTCCACGATCCGACAGCGTATACATTTGGTGGGGTTGCGGGTCATGCTGGGATCTTTTCAGTGGCCAACGACTTGGTTTCGTATATGCAGGTTCATTTAAATAAAGGGTTAACAAACTCAGGGAAAAGATTTTATCGAGAGGAAACAGTATCGAAATTTTACACTCGAGTCGATGGATTGCCCTATGAAAACCGCAGGGCCTTGGGATGGGACACTGTGCCAATTCAAGAACACCCTCCATGTGGGCACAAGTTCTCAGCAAACTCGTTCGGCCACACAGGGTACACAGGCACGATGATGTGGGCGGATCGATAAAAAGAACTGATAGTCGTATTCTTAACCAACCGAGTTCATCCGACAAGTCTGTCCTTCGATATTGCGTCTGCGCGTTCAGATATTTGCGACATGGTGGTCGATTTATTGGGTGGGCAGCAGGAATGATCTTGCATTGATGTAATGGCTCACATTTGAACCGTATCTATTTATTGTATGTAGTGTATCTATTGCATGTGAGTGAATTTATTGTTTGTATGATTTCTGCTTATGACACAATTTGATTATAATTGGTTTCTAACTGCTAAGAAGATGAAGGCAAAACCCAAAACCCCAAGCCTTTCGAGTAAGCCAAACCCTGTCAATCCCAGAGACCGCCTTTCTGAGGCTGACATAAAAGACTTAAAATAGACTTTCGACTTGTTCGATTAGGATCTAAAAGGCACTATCGACCCAGCTGAAATTCAAAAAATATTAGAAGAGTTAGGCTTAGATCGCAGAAACCAAGTTGTTTTTTCAATGCTTACCGACTTATAATCGAAAAAAAGGCCGATCAACTATGAGGAATTCTTATAACTAATTTGCCAGAGATTGGGCGACATCGAATCCAAAGATGGAATCCAGAAGCTGTTTGCCCTCTACGACACTGATGACGAAGGCTACATAAACTTGGAAAAGATGAAGGTAGCATCCCGAGAGCTTGGAGAAACCATGAATGACGATTAGATTTTTTAAATGATGCACAACACCCATGTCCTAAATGGCACTGAATCCAACTAATTCTTCACATTCGATTAATTCTACAGCATAGTCACCAAAAAGAAATTCTGATCTAATTTAATTCTGCATTTATTTATACTTTACTATTTCCCATTTCCAATGCTCGTCCTTTCTTTCTTTCATTCTTTCATTTATACTACTCACTTTTCATAATAATTTTAAACCGAACTATATTCAAACTGATCCGCAAATGTAGGACAACATGACTCGCGTCGATAACCTCGTCCGTCAAAATAATATCAAATATCTCAGTAAAGACTTAGTAATAGTGCATAGTCCATAAAGAGCAAGAACAGTATCAGAATGAACTCTAAAAATATAAGAAACAAAATAAGAGAGAAGCCTTAAAATCCTATACATAAAAAATTAAATAAGCCAATCGCCGAGCAGTGGAGAAGGCCAAGTAGTCGAAAAGGCAGCAAAATATAATCAAAAAGAACAGAAGTAAGAATATTAAAATGAAGCAGGAGGAGCAATCAATTGAGGGTAATCGAGTCAAGGAAGAATAGGAGAACAAGAGGAATAAAATGAATGTCGAAGATATTAAGAAAGTCGAAGAGGCGATCGAAAGCAGGGCTAAAAAGATACTGCATGAAAAGGAATTAACCAAATTAGAGGATTGCTTAATAGAATAAAAAAAGAAAACCAAGCTCTTTGAGTTAAACTAGCGATGCAGAAAGCTGGTGAAATCGCATGCTAAAATACCTACGATATCGAATGCGATACCCGAAGACAGAAGAGACATCCTTGAATAGTTCCAACGTAAAGCCATGCAGTAAGTGGAAGAACTCGACCAAATTATCTCTGGCATTGTAGCACACAACCCCAAAAGGTCTGAATTGCTAGCAAAAGCCAGGCCAAGCACCCAATAAAAACCATCAAAGAAAATGAGTAGCAACTTTAGCAAAATCCACGATAAAAAACATAAAATAACCAACCACTCCAAACCCAAAAACCCTCATCTACTCAGCCAAGAAGAGGAAAACTTCGACGAGTAATCCTCAAACGCCTAAAACAGACAAGATTACTATAACTACTGCTTTAACGAAATCCCAACCCCAACCCCAACCCCAACCCCAACCCAACCCCCAACCCCAACCCCAACCCCAACCCCAACCCCAACCCCAACCCCAACCCCAACCCCAACCCCAACCCCTAAGACTTCTGAGGAATTGCTTTCATTGAATTATCTATAAATTTGATTGATAAATAATGCGCATTTTATATATTCATATCTGTTATGCATGCAAGTACGACTCTTGGCACGTGAGTAATTATAATTTCTGTAACTTGTGCACATCAATAAAATGAAAAGAACAAAATAAGCTTACTTCCGATAGAACCCAACACTCAACCAAACCAAAGATAGTTCCGGCTTAACTTTCTTGATCGGGGAAGATCACCCGTTTGAGGAGCGTAAAAAATAGTATCACCGGCTTCAGAAATAGTTCTTGGATGAGCAAACTGAAGAGAAGAAGCAAATCAAGAAAATCGAAAAAACATTGAACAAAAACTTTGACGAACAACTCCTCCAAAACACTCATCACCGGGGCCAGTTGGAACTCGAGAAAAGCGAAAGATTGCAGAACATGCATCAGGCTTATGGTGACTATAACGCACAACAAGCCAATGAGAGAAAATAACGAGAAAAGCAGTAAAAGGAAAGACTATTGTAATAAGAAAAAAGAGAATATGAATTGCTCAACCTGAGGAAAGTCAAGAGAGTTTTAAAGAAATGAAATATGATCGATATTATTAACTAAATATGGACTTACCTGTTCGATTATAGTGCATCATAACCAGGAGGATGACAACACGAGTCATACTCTTTGGCTTATAGTATATAAATATCAGTAGGACTGGCCGAGCAAATAGAGTTATTTGACAGCATCCACGAGTTCCTCAAAGTAGATCATATTGGCCAACTCGACCAGTAGCTCGGTTTCCTAGTCATCATAAAATATCCACCTATCTTCACCTTCCACTAGATCCTGCGCTAGCATCCTCGATAGCCGGTCTTCTTGCACCTGACTCAGATACTCCTCATTGCCGCACAGGCTCATCATCTCCTCCTTTTCAATAATGATGCCACAATATGTGGAAGATATCTCAAGCAGCTTCTTTTGCGAACTATCCACGCTTCTCTGAATATGAGAGGAATTAGTACCTTGATGTCAGCGAAGTTTTTCTGGTGCTCGAACTGCACTGATCTTTTCCATGGGAATGGTTTGCCTACGGGGCCAAAGTTGCGCTCGAAATCTAAGCATTAGTTGAGGCAGTCGAAGAGAGATCGATAAAAGATCTTGTTGAGCGATCGCAGATACTACTGGCGCTGCTCCTCGCGGCCTTCGTCTTCAAGAGCAAGGGATGGCTGCCTTTAGTACTTCAAACCCTTGGACTTCTTGGTCCAGTAGGTGTCGAACACCCAGTTCGGCAACACCATCACCGAGGGGTCATCCTCATCATCGTCCATCATTATCTCCTATTCATCTGTCTGGTGCATATACCGGAGCATTTCGATGGCTGACGGACCCGTGGATTTCTCCAGATTCTTAAATATATGCGGTTATTCGTTCAGCAAGTATGTGCAGATTTCTTCCATGAAAATTCTAATTTCTGCCTGGTTGGTCGCGAACCCATTTTTCTTCTTTTGTCGGACAGTTCCTTTTTTCATAGCCGGGCTTTAGCTTGGATTCTCATTTTTATGGCTATTGTTGGAAGCCCTGCTGACATGATTCTTATTCTGACTACTCACCTCCTTCACACGAATTGCATAGTCCTTAAACATCTGTATAATATTGGCATAGTTTGCCAAATCCTTGAGTGTCTCGATGAGGAGATGGTGAAACAAGATGTCAGATATCCTTTATGTCTTTTCAGGAGTGCTCACACTCGAAGTGTCCCTATTTGCTTTCTTATTACTGTTGGTTATGATTGGAGGATAGTTATAATTCTACTCCTCTGATTCGATCTCATAGTCGTAGTCTTAGATGTTAATTTTGTGCAGCTGGTGCTGGGTTCGCTGCAGGGTTGGATCATTCTCTGAGGATTATGAGGAATCTGCTAAATGCGGGTACTATTATTACATACGATACTCTTCTGCATTGTTATTTTGATTGTTGCGAGGTTTCATGTTGCTGAGGCTGTATCTCTCCTACTATCGCTATTTGGATTCGAGTTAATATTGCTGGTACTCCTGCATTTCCTGATGGTCGTCGTCTGAGTCCTGGTCTCGCAATTTTTTGAGCTCGGCAAGCTGTTTGATCAGTTCCTCTTCCGAGTACAGCCCATCTCTGGCATCCTCCTTTTCTTAATATACAAACGGGCAGTCAGGGCTATCAGGGTGATTAAAGCCATTTGTCTAATTAAAATCGAATCCACTTATCTATTTTTTAACAAACCTCTGTAGCAGATCCGACGCATTGCATTCTGATTATATTTATTCTTAGTGTGAGGATTCATGTTTGGGCTGTGTCCCATTATTAACATTTGCTCGTTGTTCTTATTATCTAGATGCCTGATGCTGGAGAATGCTGCTATTGGACATTTGCATTTCTAGTGACTTCATAATTTTTTCAGATGACGACTTACGTATGCGCGGGTGTTGGATATTCGATTGAGGACTCTAGAATCGAGTGTATCCGTCCTTGGGCTATTCGCCTATATGGGGCTTAGAGAAGTTGTTGCTCTGTTGTGATAGCTATGAGTTCGACCGATATGAGAGCCTCGAACGAATTTAGCCTTCGATTTCAAAACCTTGTCGATCGAGGCTGCTACATTTGAGGTTGAATCTGTTCACAATCTTGCCGTCCGCCTTTAATTTCAGTAGTAGCATTTATTGTTTCTTTTTGGAGATGGTGGGTGAGTCTTCATTGCCCGCAAAGCCATTTGTATTCCTTGCATTGCCAGTGAAATCTATCTTATCCAGAGCATTCCCATTATTAGCATTGCTGTTAATATTGATATTGGTGGCATTGCTGTTGGCATTGCAGAAAGAGTCGGTTGGGTACATATCGCTATCCAAATACTCGATGTATTTCTTCGAGTTAAATTCCTATTCGATTTGTCGCATTGACTCTGAAGAATGCGATGATGATTTCTTTTTATGTCGGTATTGTGTTCTTTTAACTGTTGGCTCATACTCGTAACTATTGAGCAGGGGCATTGTCGTATTGAACAGGGGGGCTGCCGTATTGGTTGCATTCATCGACTAATTGCTATTTGGCATTTTCGGATGCTGGATTGGGTATTGGGTATCAATTTTATCGTTTTTCTAGCTCCAATTACCCTCCCATGGCTTCTTACCGTCGGGTATGAGTTTTTCCTATCTCTTCGGATGGTAGTTGACTGGCATGTTCAGTTAGCTGTCGATGTGGTGGGTGCCTGTGCCTATTTAATGCTGAGCTTCGCCTTCATAGAATAAGCCTGATAATATTTGCTTATTGATTTCGGATTAGCTCTCTAGTTTTCTCAACTATTTCTATCTTTCTTCAGGGTCTTTGTTCTTCCAATGGGAAAGCAGTTGTATGATTTCCTACCACTTCTGGAGCTGTTTCTTCTTTATTTGTTTGAGGCCCTACTTTTACTTTGTCTGGTTTGTATGCCTGGGCTTGGTTGAGCTTTCCAAGTGCTCTTTCCTCTATTTTTTCATCTATTTGTTCATCTATTTGCTGCGAGCCACATCCCCCTCATCTTCATCTTTATTCCCCTTACCCTCACCCTAATTGAACTTTGCACTCCTCATGCTGTTCTTGTCGATTTCAACTGCTAAATCAGTGAACTAGATGTCTTCCTCTTCCTCTTCCTACTCTAAATTGGAAATGTAAGTTATTTTGCGCTGTTCGAGTTCCTCCTGATATAGCTGATCCGACGAGATTATTATTTCAGAGCGGTGATCTACTTCTGATCCTTCCATGTCCTCTATATCTATATCTCTCATATCCTCCATGCTCTCCATATCACCCTCATTATAATGGGCATGATTGATGCTGAAATTGATATGTGCATAGATGCAGATGATCTTATGGGTCCGATACCTGCGCCACGCTCTTTGTATCTTCCGCGCCATCATCTCATAAATATTTCCTTTCAAAGTTTCAATACTTCGCTTCCTGTTCTTAGTACTGATGCCGATGTTGACTCCATGTTTGCTATCCGTGTCTACACTGGCGACAATATGGGATTTGCAGAAGGTCCGCATTTAACGAATATTGATATCAATGTCATCTTCATTATCGACAAAATCTAGTTTTTGAAGCTCAAGGTTTGTGTATGCCTCAGAGATCGAGGCAAATGGAATTTCAGAGTCTTCCTAATCGCAAAAGTAATCAGTTTACTTGAGTTTTTTTATTGTCTTTTCGAGTTTGTGGGTCAGATTGGCTTCGGAGTTGGTCCGACTATTGACTTGTGTGTTTAGCTTGGTGTTGTGGTGGCTGTTGTTGCTGGTATAGAAAGGTGTGGTCTTCTTCTGTTTGCTTTTGGAACTCGTTTTTGGTTTGGGGTCGAGTTTATTTGAATATGGCGATTTCGATTTATCCTTCAAGATGCTCTTCATCGATTTGAATTGCTTGAACAAATCCTTGAGCCTGAGGACTTGCTGAGTAGCATTTTGCGATGCGGGTTGAGACTGCTTGGCACTGATACAGCGCGACTTGCGTGAGATAGGCTTCCGACTATTTGATTTTTTGAGTTCGATCGATTTCTGCAAGGTCTTGAAGTCGCTGGTGAGCAATGTCGGAATGCGTAACTATTCAGTGTAATTAATCTGCTGGAGGGTTGTCTTTTTGATTATCTTACTGCCATTTTATTTATTTTGATTTTTCTTACGTTATGCCATATTTATATGTTATACATGAAACATTTATACTTTTGAATGGCACCGTAAACTTCACAGTAGACTTCGCAGTTTCCTCAGCATTCATTTATAATAACTTCAATATATTTAATTTAAATAATTCTGGGGTACTTTTGAATGGGCAATGGACAGCAACCCAAGAGGATAACGAAGGTCACAATGCAAAACAATAAGTGTTCGAATATAAACGATGAGCTCGGGTTGAAAAAGATCAACAAAGTCGGTGTTATTGGTCGGGGAGGCTTCGGCAAGGTACTTTCTAGCATTAATGGGAGGTGTGGAAAATCGAAATCAAAAAGACCAGAAAGGCATATGCCATGAAATAAATGTCGAAAGCCAAGTATGAATTCGCATAACATCAGAATCCTGGTCAAGAAAAGCGTGTAGTCTGTAATGAACGAGCTGCAGTTGCTTAAATGTCTGAAGCATGACTTCCTGATCAATGCCAATAATGCGTTTCAAGATCGGTAGAACTTGTACTTGGTGATGGACTTGGTCAATGGAGGAGACCTCCGCTTCCATCTGATAAAGCACAACAAGTTCAATTAATAGCAAACGAGTAACACGTATATCATAGAAAGAGTTCTTTGCTGCATGCATTGTGGTTGCGTTAGAATTTCTGCACAACAATGCAGTCATTCATCGAGACATTAAGCCATAGAACCTTGTGTTCGATAAAAAGGGGTACTTGAGACTCACAGACTTGGGAGTCGCCAGAATTTGGAAGCCGTAAAACTCTGCGGACACCTCTGGTACTCCTGGCTATATGGGTATGTTTATCTCATAAGTTAGCCCCTGAAGTTATGTGCCGGTGTAACCATGGGGTCGCTGCTGACTACTATGCGCTTGGGGTCATCGTATTCGAGTGCATCTTCGGCTATAGGCCCTACTTGGGCTCATCCAGACAGGAAATTAGGGATAAGATACTTTCAAAGCAAGCACAGATTAAAAAGAACGATACACCCTTTGGCTGGTCCGAAGATGCCATCAGCTTTGTCAACCAAACAATCCAAAGGAAACCTCAAAATCGGCTTGGAAACAATGGGCCTCAGTAAGTGATGGATCATCCTTGGTTCAAAAACATCGACTGGCAGCGCATAAAACGCAAACAAATTCAGCCCACCCTCATTCCGGTTTTTCGACCTGAGGAATATCAGGAGCAGTTGGCAGCCATCCAAGACATTACTATTGCTCCCGAAACACTTATCCTTCTACGGAAAGAGTCCATTCAAAGTACAGGCATTACCTTATTTAGATGTTTTCTCTGAATACTCGTATGATGGTGAAAATGTTGACAATCCTCTTCTCACCAAAACTCTGAATTGAATTAATAATTTATATTTGTATTGTATCTTTGTATTGTATGAAAGGTATGTGTGTATTGTATTCTATTTTATGTTTCTATTGTATGTTTCTATTGTATTTTATGTATGCCATATGCTTTTGGCAACAACTGTTTCAATAGTCTAATTAACAACTATTTGCACGAATATAATTCAGGATAATGGATTCATTCATATGCATAATTATAATAGCAGCTTCCTAACGTTATGAATTCATAAAAATCAACCAACCTGCGCAGTATCGATACAGACAAGTAAAATCTGACAACACAATCATCCATCAGCACTAAAGAATGCATGGTATCGACTTCAGCAATAAGCAGCTCAGATAACGACAACAAAGAATAATCAATAAAACAAATAATAGCCTTTGAGTAGTAAGAGTCTATTTTATGATAGCAAAATGCAGCAAATGTATGGCCCTGTGCTCGGAGTCTATGCTATCCCGAATTTCCTGAACTCCAATGGTACAGCCTCATATATTTATTTAGTTTGGAATTGCATAATTTTCATAAGGAAAGGATTCTACAAGGATGGCAAGTTCAAGTTTAATATGGTCTTTCCTGCTTAGTTCCCTCATTGCCACCCAGAAATAGAATTCAAGTCGCCAATTTTCCATCCCTTGATCGAGTAGCAATCTGGGAAATTGGACATGAAGCAATTGCTTGATGAGAAGTGGGCTTACTAGAATTAGAACATGCTATATAATGTGTTTTTGCAGTTGAGTAGAATATTCACCCATAAAGATAAAATGTAAATCAAGGCATCCTACAACCCCGAGGCTGTCCACCTGCTGATCCATAAGCCGCATGCATTCATCGAGAGAGCTCTCATTTCTGTGGAGCAATCCTACGCGGAACTGTACAAGAATGAGCCTGGGACGAGTTTGATCATAAACAAGTACAGCCAGGGCTAGCTGGAACCCATGAAAACTAAATTGGAGAGCCTATGCCGGTAGGATCGGGCTCCTGAATAAAAGAGGAAATAGTTCATTAGATTCCTCACTGAATAGGCCGGATAATGAGCATATCTGCATCCCTTGATGACAATGCATGTTCGCTTGTTATTTATTTTCTTCAATATAGCACAACTCGACTCTCTTGCACATAGAACTATATTTCATGGGCAGTTCGCTAAATATAATGTCTGATTTATAGGTGCCCATATCGCTTCCAATAGTTTTCGGTGAGCACTTCAGTTCTTCTCCGCATAATATATGCTGCCATTAGCATGCTGTGTGCCTCCTATTTATATTTGCCTTTATCTGCGTTATTGCAGACATGATGGATTGGTCAATATCAATTTAAAATTAGTCTGATTGCATTTAAAGATTCAAATATATTTCAGCATCCACCATTAACATCGCCATGGCCACATCATAATAAAACCAGTAGCTTCCACATATCTACAAACTCCTGCAGGATGAGAACATTCTTGTGCAAATCCGCAACCAGGACCCAATAATCAAAAGAGTATTCGCATCACATCGGACTCTCTCTGAAGTCATCAAGCTTGTCAATGGCTCCAAAGTCTAATACCTCCAACATCCACAATCCCCTAAATCGAAATTGGAGACTCTCACAAGAAGTTTGTTCTGCACCCTGAAGAGTCGAATCCGAATATCAGGTAACATATTTAGTAGAGTAGTTAGATTACACTACATGGCAGCAGAGGTCTTGAGCATGGAATCTCATCATATTACCAGCATGTTCTTCAATGTTCAACTCGATAGTGCATAACACACCTAGAACCATCCATAGCCTTAAAAGAAAGCATAATTGATTGGATAGTTGCTTTCATTTCTCGACTGCAAAGCAAGTGAGCCATCCCATGCAGATTTTTGTATGCTTATCGTGTATTTCAATAAGATTGTATCGGCACTAACAAAAAGGGCATCAATCAGCATCAGCGCAGCCACTGCGGTATTACGGAAATCGAATGCTTATCGCTTTAACAGGATTTTGGGGGAAAAGATATTTAGATAAGGAATTATATTTAAAACTGTCAATCATATGTACTCGTAAGTAATTAACGAAATCATATTGCGATGGCTGGGGTTCAAAGTGCATCCTGACCATTTGGAGCAGTCCAGATCCTAGCAGCGACAATTGCAATCATAATCACTATCATAATCACAATCACAGTAAAAGTCACAATAACAATAGCAATAAACTCCCATCACACCATAAAAATAGGCAGACAATAACAAAGAAGCAATGACAATGGAATAAAAATAAATCGAATTGGCTCTGGCTGAGCAATCCCATTTGAAATACAATTGGGAATACGCTGCCAAGAATCGATTTATCCATTTGCTCACTGCATTGATTAATTACAACGGTTAGTTTGTGTTCAAAGGAGGCGAAAGAGACAAGCTCAAACATCCATATGACCTTTATGCGTTGTAAGATAACTAAGAGTGGAGCCAGCTATACCTCGCCCACATTGAAAACTTCTCACATGAGACAGTGTCGTCTGCCGTTGAACTAGTCCTCTTGTTATTGCGATCCCCAGCTAATGCCCCAACCAAGCAACCCCCTCACGCTTCAATAATCAAGAATACAAACCTCACTCTCAACAAACAGACACAGAAGTAGTTTTATGAGTCGCTCTGCAGATCTTTGAACATCAGAAAAATGCTCCAGCCGATTCCGAAGCCTCTCGTGCATAAGCTGATCTTCATCACGAAAGTGCTTGAACTGTACCAGACAGAATAGGTTTACTATCGGTCGAAGGAGGGGGATAAAATTTGGTTGGGGGAAGTGTTCGAGTTCTAGTTTCTGGAGGAACTTTACTGCTGGGTCCATGAGCTCATTCGAGAAGTGTTTGAGATCAATGAAACAGCGCACCGGGAGTCATACTCCGAACACCATCAGGAAGCGCAACCGAGCCTTACCAATAAAAAGTACCTCATAGTCCTTTTGGAACTGCTGGAAACCCTGCAGTCTTTACCGATTCTGCAGGAGAACCTGCTACTGACCTACTATGAGTTGCATGCTGAGCAGCTTGTGGGCATCATCACCAATATTCTGCTCGTCGACTCCAATATTATCCAGACGATGCTGAGTCGAATTGTTATGCACCAGGTCCTTCATGGTTATGGCTTCCCGCATACTTCCAATGCTGCTAATGCGGCTCAGAATAGCATCTGGACCGATGCTAATAACAGCACCCCCAATTTCAAATAAGAGTCAAAGACACTTGAACAGCACAAGTTCCCACAGAAACTCTTAAATTCCTGTGTCTTGGAGCTTATAGAAGATCATAGGATCAAGGAGCATCTCCTCAAATGGTCGAAGATCCTACTGAGCAACCGGATCAGCAGATAGCACATCTACGAGAACAGCGGCGAGTAATATAAATACGATCACATCATCGATCTCATCCGCAAGAATGACCCCACTTCCTGCGACTACCTTGACACCAGGCTCAATAGCAAGTATGCGTTCATTCAAGGAGGCATTAAACTCGATGTGTTCTACTCCCACGAAAAGGCAAAAAATATATACGACAGGTTTCTCTCCACAGAAATAACAGTCGAGTGGAACAAAAACAAATAGAAGAATACATCAAAAAACACAGAATCACTAATGTCACTTTCCTTGAAGAAAACCTTTAGCAGCCCACCTTCTCTAGAGAGCATCGGCCAAGAACCCAGGAATAAAGATAAATAGTAAAAGAGATCCTTTGAATAGCCACATGAAGCTGAGGAGGTAGAGATTAGGGCATAGGATTGGCTGAGGCAAGGATATATTTGTTACGATGTAGACCAATTGATCGATTAATTGCAATGAAAGTGTAAATTGTAAACATATACTTATCTATCAATTAATCAAATGCTTATTCCTGTGCAGCTTGAAAATGACCCTTCGGAACCCATCCAACGTTTCAGTGAGTATTTACTGTATTTCGTCCTGGTTTCGTAACATATCCTATTTAGACTAAATTAACAATAAGGCTAACCTTTTAGAGGAAGAAATCCTTCATATCGGCAACAACACCATTGAATGTTATATGTGGCATCTTCTTCCGTGACTTAAATGCTGACCGATTGTAAATGATACGATCCCGGGTATGCTGTTCGAAGATAGCTTTGTGCATATCATTGTCTGGTTGCCCCTCGTCCTCCAGGATTCTCGCATAAATCAACAAGTTCACCAGTCTTTCAATTTGGTTACCAGGGATCTTAATCTTGAGTTTTATGGGGCGGATTATTTATTTGCTCAAAAGATACTACTGCACATTTTCAAGTTGGAGGAGAGTTGTGCATTTATCGATACTTTTATAGTCGATTAGGGGCTCTTTGAAGCTTTAGGTCTCTGGAGGTCCCTACAACAGCATCACGCACTCGTGGTAATCTCTCAAACACTGATACTCAAAGCTTGGGACCTCGGTGGTCAATTCGAAGCACAAATCATTACTTATCGACTCTTTATAAACATAATCCAGCATCTATCCTCCATGACCCTGCTTTTGATACGTAGGCATGATGAAGACTTGGCTTATCCTTTATCTGATCCTCTGGGTTGTGATTTTAAATATAAACTTCGAGAGCACACCAACAAACGAATACGCATTAAACCCCTCCGAATTTGATACCTGAAAGATGAGATAGTATTCCCATTAATCAGTTTCCTAGCTGACAAATGAGACTCCATCGATATAGAACAAGAAGAGAATTTAAAACTTCTTCTTGTACTCGATAAGCTACTTATTGCTGCCTTTGTATTTATATATTTCGAATTGTTGCTTTTGCTATGTTTGTTGAGTTCTGATGTACGAGTGAACTTTCTGGCCACCTTTGGGAATGACGAATTTATCTGATTGTTCGATGGATTAATAGAAGTTTGAGGATTTGTTAAAGTATTAGGCCCATCGGCTGTAGTTTTCGTAATTATCGCATCCTGGCTCATTGAGGACTTGTTCTATGTATTTAGTGTCCTTGCATGAGAGTTTGGGTTATTCGATACTCGACTAAACATCCACTGCTGGATCTTTCAGTTCAACCCAATACTATAAAGAATTGGACTGAAAGTGGAATATAAACTGACATCCCGCTCTCATAGTCTTCTTGGTTATTTTCTCAGGATACACCTGGTTGAGATAGTCGATCTAAATTTACTCGTATCCATCATTCTACCACAGATACAGCTTAGTCTCTACGCACTCGGCATCTTCATTTTAAATCTGCAGTTCAGTCCCGTCATATGCTTTATTGGAGTGTGGATGTTTCTCGTTGATTTCGCGGGAGATAGAGTCCATTATATAAGGAATGAATTGTGCGCGATATGAATGATTTAGATTTGAAACCCGATATTTAATTAATTCAATTTATGTTATCCATTCATCGATTGTGTTTATTTACCAACTCGTATCATGTCATCAGATTCAGAATCTGAGGGTCGATTGGATTTTGACTAGATCCCCGAAGAAAGAAGAGATCACCTTAGGGAAATCATCAGCAAGGGCAAATCTATTCTCTCTGACTACTCCGTACTTTATTATCACGATCATAGGAAGAGGCCTTATACTCAATCTATAAGCGCTACTATCAGGTTGATAGTGTGTTCCTCAACGAAATTCACATTATTGCCAAGAGACGCCAGGAAAACAACCAGGACTCCGACAACCAAAACGGATGGATCTCCATCAAGAATAAGGCAGGAGACCAGTTCAATCCAACGAACAAATCGAGATACAACTTCCTGAATGACAACAAATGTACGAATGTGCCATATTGCAGTAATCTGGAGAGCCAATAACTGGAACAAATAGGAAGCGAAGCCTCCTTCAAGAAAGCGAAAAAGTCACAACACCCCCGTCAACAGTGAAATCCACCCTAATGGCGAAAGAGGCCGGTTTCAATAGAAACAAAGGAACAGTGAAACTTATGAAAAGAAGAGAGAATACAGAGAAAAGGACTCAGAAGAGTTTAGTAAAAAAACCCAAAACAGCAATCCCCCGAAATATTCTGAAAAAGTGTCAAACTCTAAAAGCAATGAAGCCAAAGACGCGCAAGAAAATAAATTGAGTCAATCTAAAACCGCGAAGTACACTGAAAAAACTGAAGCCGCAAAGCCTACTCAAACACCTCAAGCTGTGCAAGAGTCTCATAAATCTCAATAAAATAAAACAAATCTCAAAGGAGATAAAACTAAAGAATAAGCCACAAAAGCCGAAACCAGCAGTAAAGCCGAAACCAGTAGCAAAGTAGAAACCGGCAGTAAAGTCTAAACCAGTAAAGTCTAAACCAGTAGTAAAATCTAAGCCAGTAGTAAGGTCTAAACCACCAGTAAAGTCTAAACCACCAGTAAAGTCGAAGCCAGTAAAGTCGAAACCAGTAAAGTCGAAGCCAGTAAAGTTGAAACCAGTAAGACCAAAGCCACTGATAAGAAAAATGATGTAAAAAACGGACCTGAGGACGGCAAAAAATTCACTGAAAAGAAAACAGGAAACAAATCATATCAATAGAAAGGCTAAACAAAAAAAGTGTAGTCTCCAGAAACAGAAAATCCAACCAAGGCAAAATATCAATAAAAGCCCGTGAGTATGAGTTCTAAGCAAGAGAAAACACAAACCCAAGATAAATCGGATAAGCCAGCTGAAAGTGCCAAACAAGAACCATAAGTGAAAAATGAGCAATTCTATACAATGGAGTAGATTGAGACTAACTTTGAGAAATCTTGCAAGACATACTCCAAAATATTGAAGTTCATCAAGCCTTCAGATAAACTGCAAAAGATATCGTATGTATACAACAACGGCAGTCTTGATCAGGTTAAAGTGTACCAGCCACTTCACAGCTGATTGCCCACAAATAAACAATATTAATATCATCAGTATGCGAATATATTCGTATTAACATTAATATGCAGATTTGTAGATATTTTGTATATCTTGTATGCTCTATACTATAATATGCTATATGAAGATGAGGATAAATAAATGCAATCAAATATTAATATTATGTTCTGTTATGTTATGTGATGCTATGCTGTTCTAACACTATCTTCAATGGTGAACCTGGAAAGCTCGATTTATATCTATTATTTAATAAGATTGATGAAGCAGAAACAGAAAATATTCTGTGAGTTTTGCTCAATCCTCGAAGACAAAATACAAAACAATGCTAAAAGTGTTCTTTTGTATGAAAATTCCAACTATTTTGCCTTCCATGACATCGACAAATCTTCGGCCCGTGAGCACATCCTCGTATGCACCAAAGAGCACATTGAAACAGCAGCCGACATCTCCAGCAAGGAAGTTCTAATAAGAATGAGACAAATCGGGGTATAAGTTTTAGACAAGATCTGCGATATCTAAAACTATCAGGGCAACTATCGCTTCGGATTTCATTTGAAACCCTATAACAGCATTGAGCACGTGCATCTACATTGTTTTATTCTGCCATTTTCGTCATTGATCAAAGATAAAATAGTGTATGGAAAAATGCTGACTTCAGTCGAGGAACTAATTGCCAAAATTGACAAAGAAGCGCACCCGCGTTTCTGACTGAAACAATAAACAGTACAAACAACAGCAAACTGACAGATACCACCATGTGACAACAATGATTTAAACTCTAAACAGAACCCACCTAATAATTGTACAATAATTAATGAAATTATTTCAACAATCTCCAAGTATCGATTTTATGAGAACACTAACTCGATTAGCATATCAAATTTCATAACATCATAAATTGAGGATATGATTAGTGAATATAAATAAGACTAAGGTGGGAATGTAGCATCAGTTGGTCTTTCTCTTTTTGTTGGGCTTGCTTGCTTTGGGCGTGGGTGGTCGCCTTGCGATTTGGTTGTTGCCTTCCTAGTCCTCGATCAATTCGCGGATCATTTGCACTTATCTGAACTAGTTGTTCAGTTGGCTGCCTTTGAGCTGGTTCTTCATCATCTGATTCTTCCATTGCTTCTCTTTCTTGGTCTCAGGAAGCCTGATGAAATTTTCTTCTTCAAACCGAAGCTTCTCCTCATACTTTTTGCGGAATTTATTGTCGATGTCGCTGTGCAATCCTTTCTCCTCTGCCTCTTCTACTTATTCAATGTCATCCCTGAACCTTCGGATCAGCATAGCCTTTTTACGATCTTTTTGTCGCTATTGTCTCACTTTCATTTTCTCGTCTGCTGGTAAGGCTGATGATAATCTGGGGGCAATGTACTTTTCAACTTAAATTTCGCCTTGCTTGCCCTTTTTATCGCTTCGGTTTGCCGCAGAATTTGGAGCCTTAAGAAGCTTATTAATATTAGGCTTATACATCAGTTCATCCTATTGCCCTTCCTCTTCAATTTATAAACGGGAATTGTCATTGCCTTTCTTCTTTGTGTTGCTGCCAGTTTTAAATTTGATCTTCTTCTGCTTTGATGTTCCTTCCTTCTAATCTTTAAACTACTCTTCTTCGTCTTTGCTGTCGCTGGCAATGTTTTTATTCTATTCTTCAGATTATTCAGATTATTGTTCGCCTTCAGATTATGCTTATTGTTCTGCATTTTTTGCGAACCTGGCCGCACTGCTGAGTATCTTATCCTTTTGGTACTCAAGCTTTTTGTCGATGGGACCAAGCTTCATCAGGATGGTCTTGTAGTAGAAGAGCTGCTGATACATCTCGAGTCCCTTCCCTTGACTCATGTCGACTGCATTCAATCGGAACAGTTCATAGAATTTGAGTAGAATCAGATACTTATTGATGATCAGATTCTTAATGCCATAGTACTTGGGGGTATTATCGTTGGGGGTGCTATTGATCTCATGGTTCTTTGTCACAAAATCTAGGAGATTGCGGATATTCTTATTGGTCTATTTCGAAGTGATTTACAAATCATTGAGCAGTCTGATTGTCTCACTGATGTCCTTGACCTGCAGATCTGTGGAAATGGCTGAGGGGTGCGAGAGAAACATCGAATTTGTAATTGTAAACAATATATCAACAATCAATTCTATTATTAATTGCGGATATCATTATTTGCATATTTGGCAATGCACCAGTTAGTATTATGGATCCGCTTCAAATTGGACAGCAATGAGGATAGATCACTGTGCTTGAGATATGGCACAGGTATTCAAAGTATAAGTGCAACCTTAATAAGCAACTTGAATACTTTTTATTTTTATTTTATTTATATTTCATGGTTGTATAGTAGCTATTCATGAAGCTGAATGAACAACTCTGGGGTTGGGGTTGGGGTTGGGGTTGGGGTTGGGGTTGGGGTTGGGGTTGGGGTTGGGGTTGGGGTTGGGA
>NW_028282599.1:0-40482 GCF_059751285.1 Brachycentrus maculatus
TAAAAGTATATATATACAAGCGGCGCAGATCGAAAACTGAACAAGATACTCACAAACGAACTCAAAATCTAATAAGTCATGTGCTGCCCCTAAATGATGCATCTGCTCAAGCTAGCAGCTCCTCAGCATCGCAGAAGAGTATTTGGGGTCGACAGATTCAGCACCCAGCTCTTCATGTTTGATGAAGATCTCCAACTCAGCACCACGATATTCATCACTACTGCTCCAAACAGTCGAATTTGCAGCATCCTGTCTGAACCTGCGGGAAACACCATCTTAGTCTCAGTATCGAAAATATGCCCTTAAATCTATGAAATTGACCCCAACCTATGCCAAATAAGGCTTCGAATTCGGCGTATGCTATTTATTAAGTGAAGTCAAAACTCTTCTATTTCGATGCATCTATATGGAAACGTATAGGCTCTAGAATAAATGCACGAGCACTCGACTCACTGATCTAATTTTCAAAAGGCAAAATTGTCAAAAACCCATGCAGGAACCTGAAAGTGAGCCAATTACTGTGGAAGATATGCTCTGTGTAACAATCGACACCAACAAAATCTATCATTATAATACTCGCGGGTGGGAGCTTGTTCATAAAATTTAAGCCGCAGATCCCAACAAAAAATATACGCGATGTGCTGCAATTGAAAGAAAATATAATTTGAAAAATTAGCTCACAATGGAAAACTCGTAGCGAAAACTAAAAGATGGCCTTATCTTTTATGCTAATTAGAAGTTTATGGACGTTTATGTAAATAGTTATCCATATTATAGAGTGATGGGCGAGATACTGAACAAAATGATCCTCATTATTGGTCACTATGAACAATACCACTATTTCGCAGATTGTATAGCAAAGGAAATGATAGTGAATCGGTCACAATTTTACGACATAAGTATATATTCATCGATAAACTATTCGAATGATGCGCGTACTAATGATACAGCATTAATTTATATGAACTCGACCAAATAATACCTGCATAATAATCCTCTATTATTCGATAATCATGAATTGATATAATAAATACTTACCCAAGTAATAGTATTAATTTAGAACTAAGTTGCTCATCTCATCATTTTATAGCTAGGAATGAATTATCATGTCATGAATACCAAGATGAACAAGGTGTTGCCATTTATTGAGGAGTATCTGGCTGCTAATGGTGAGCAGAGACCCAAGCCTGCATCCACAACGCCTGCTCTCTCCAAAACTTCAATATAGCAACCAACAACCCATCACACTTCTGCTACATCATTGGCGGGCAATAAAAATGTGGCAAATAAAGGGCTTATAAGGTTGGAGTCCATCTCTTATGACTCCCATAAAGTTGAAGAGGGGGATAAGTTTATGAAGTGCTCGGAGCCACATGATTTCACTCTATTTTTCATTGATAGTGTAGGGATCAAAACGAGAATAGACATTCAGAAGAAAGATATTTTAGGCTCTGCTATACAAATCGATGAAAAAGAAGGCGCACTCTCGTTTGGAGTCAAAAATGCCAAAATTTCCAAAGATGATAAAATGAAATCTATTTTCCATCTGAGCAACTCTAAGGAGGGATAATTCAGATTCAAAGTAGTGTTCGTGGACAAAATGGAAATAGCAACTTTCAAGAAAACTGCCTTCTGTCAAGGCATAAACATTACCGCACCTGCCCTGACAACTACGCAAACTATCAAACCAGTTTAGCCGACACAACCATCGAATATCCTTGCTGAAGATGATCCTGCCAATATAAAATTTACGATGCCATCGTAGGAGAAGCTGAAATAAACTGAAAGATTTCGTAGGGCTATTAGTAATATATTGATGTATATGTAGAGGACACAAAATAGGAGGACAAAATGACAGTTTTAATGGATATCTTTAAGA
The DNA here is from genome assembly GCF_059751285.1 of Brachycentrus maculatus. Taxonomy (NCBI): domain Eukaryota; kingdom Metazoa; phylum Arthropoda; class Insecta; order Trichoptera; family Brachycentridae; genus Brachycentrus; species Brachycentrus maculatus. Next base: position 1,880 of record NW_028282599.1, read on the forward strand.
TTAAAAAATAATACTCGGGTCCTTCAGGATAAAAGAATACTTCGAAATGCCCAATATCTGTTTGCGGAAAATATTTTCGATAGACGGCGCAACTGAAACTTCACGTGAAGACAAAACATCCTGAACTTGCCAAAAACGGCATATAGTTCTCAGACTAGCATGGCTGCTTCGAGTATACGAGTAAGGCACTGGACTTATCACTGTACCTTGGGAAACTATACCCTGATGAGACCAAAAAGCTCTTAAGACTGATGAAAACAGAACCACAACCCTGATAGTTTGATTTCATTTGCACTATCATCATTGCTCTCATTATTAATTCATTCATTATTCAGATAATGCTTGTCTCTGTTACGAGGTTTCTTTTTTATTCAGTCTGATTTATAGTATGTTCATAAAGAACGAACTCGCTCTAACTTTGCTTATTTTATGGGATTTTAAAGTATTTCCTGTTTATTATGTCATCTGAATGTTACATAGGACATGATGTCTAATTAACAATTACATAGACAACATCATAATAAATTAAACCATCAGATATTATGATACACGGCCAAAAGAAAAGTGATAAAATTAAGAGTGGAGAACAGCTGACAGAATAAAGCCTGCTGTCTGAAAAAATAAATAAAAAATTAGGAGAGTTTTTCGTCCTCAGAAAGTAGCCCATCAACGACGAGAAGCTGCCCCAGTTAATCTAATTCACAGGCATTCTCATGATGCTCTGCAACGATATTCCAACAATCTTCAACTATCGTAGGGAGCTGGTTGATCGATTGCTCTAGGGACAAGAAAACCCGGTTAATAAAATTAAGGTCCTTGGGGATGATATCAAGTTAATTAGCAAGATTATGCAACAAGACCCCAAATCCTACACTCTTTGGAGCTACAGGCAATGGCTGGTGTTAAAAGTTTTTGCGATTGACCAGTCGATTCTCAACTAAGAAAAGGAACTCTGCAAAATGATGCTGACCAAAGACGAGAAAAACTTCCATGTTTGGAACTATCGGAACTGGGTGAATTCAGTGCACTTGAATTTAGCTTAGGAACTGTCGTTCACTCAAGCCAAAATCCAATCCAATCCTTTCAACTTCTCGCCGTACCACTTTCGCTCGAAGTTCCTGATCAAAAAATATTCTGAAGAGCTGGCTACTTCAGTCGACCAGAAGACCATCATTGAGATATATACTTATGGAATGCCAAAGCGCGTGATGCTTGAATAATTTTAAACAACTCGCACTGCAGTTTTTTTGAATCCGAAGGAAGAGGCGCCTTGGCTCTATTACAGTTGGCTGCTCAAACAGCTATTACCAGCTTTACTGCTAAAAATAGAGTAGCACAAGTAACACTTCGAACTGGTCTTTAGTCTGAAAGTGTCAAACCCCACCCAATTGATAAAGTGCAGCAAGTAGTTTGTTTTAACTTCTGCATCTTCCCCATCCGACCACTGGCAGCTTAAAATCATTAACTCTCATGATCCGTCCCCAACCCAATTAGAAGTGTCTTCAACTTCCCAACTGAACCAGGTGATTCCTGTCGAAACTACAGGCCGGAATATTGTCAGCAATCTCGACACATAGAATAGTGCGGCGAAGGAGATCAAATAAATTTATTAGGCTGAAGAGAAATTTGTGAAAGAAGTCTTAGAAAGTGAGGACCAGATATGCAGATTCGCTTGGCAACAGCTACTTGAAATTTATAACAACACTCTCTACTTAGGAGTCAACCCCTAAGAGTGGTCCAGAATTACGACTTCTGCATTGCAGTTGTTCGAGAACTTGTCACAGGAAACCAAGGGAGCGAAGTATATCGAAAAGCAGCTTGAATATTGGCAAAGGCTGGCCAATTTGGATAAGCTAACATAGGTAGAGAAACATTTAAGAATATATCGTCAATGATTTTATACCATTATGTCTGAATAAATCCGCCAAGTATATTTTCTGCGGGATCACAATATTTAAATAGCAAATTAATTGTCAAACTCTGTATAAAGTATGGATTTGGTGTGGATGGCTTCCCAGCTATCGTGCTCATATGCTGAGACAAATAATCCAGCATCTTCATTTATAAATAAGTATATGATGTGTCATGAGACAAATCGGCCGTGCGATGAAACAAAAAGACTGCTGTTCGCATAGCCGAACACTCTAGGTTTGTAATGTTAATGATGTTAAGAAATTACGGATATATATTGATTATTTAATATTATAATTTTCACCACATATCGATGGGCAAAGGAACTAAAAGCAAGAGAGTGGCAAAGAAGGAGGTTAAAAGCAACCCCCTCTTTGAAAGCAAACCTAGAAACTTCAGGTTGGGCAATAGCATCCAGCCGAAGAGGAATCTTACTCGATTCGTCAGATGGCCGAAGTACATTGCTTTCCAGAGGCAAAAAAGAATCCTCCTCACAAGAATTAAAGTGCCTCCAGTGATCGCTCAGTTCTCAAGAGGTTTGGAGAAGAACCAAACCAGCGTGCTCTTCAAGCTCCTTAAAAAATACTCACCCGAGGACAAAAAGCAAAGAAGATCACGATTAGTCGAGGAAGCCAAGCACAAAGCTGAGAGTAACTCATAATTTAACTATAGAAAAAACTGTCGAAAAGTCAAAGCCCTTCCACCTCAAGTTCGGACTCAACCATGTAACCAAGCTCATTGAAGAGAGAAAAGCCAAGCTTGTCGTCATTGCCAGCAATGTTGACCCCATTGAACTTGTGATTTGGCTGCCAACCCTCTGCAGAAAGATGGACATTCCTTACTGCTTCATCAGAGGAAAAGCAAGACTCGGCCAACTTGTTCACCAAAAGAATGCTGCAGTTATCTGCTTAACTGATGTTAGGAAGGAAGATGAAGGAGATATTGCAAATTTGGCCACATCCTTCAGAGCCAACTTCAACAACAACTCCGCACTACGAAAAGATATCGGCGGATTCAAAAAAGGACACAAGAGTCAGATCAAATTCAATAGCGCAGAGAAAATCAAAGAGCAATAAATTATCCAAAGAAATAAATGATTCATTATTTAAATACAACAATTCAACAATTTTAATCTGTTTCGCACAGAATACACAAATCTTTCGAGCCCCTTTATTTTAACTATTTGAGAGAAAATTATTGAATAAAACTCTCATTAGGCTCCATTTCGATGAAGTTTGCTGAAAAGTAGAATATATACATTATTATTGTATGCGATATGTATAAATAATGGATACATTTGAAATGTTCTTTTCAACCTAACAATATCTATATAATGTTTTCAGCGTCCTTCGTAAATAAATAGGATAAAGAGGCTTGCTAATTGATGGACCTTGATGAAATTGGCGGCTTAGAAAAAGACATAAATGAGAGAAGCACAGCCTCCATTGAATCTAGCTCTACATCCAAAGATGCTCTCATCATCACAAACTCTGTTATCGTTTCAGACTCACTGTTTCATAGAATTCGTTAAACTGCGGCCAGTACAACTCAGGCAGGTAAATACATTCGATTGTGCTGTGGCATAGTGAAGCTTGTGGGCGCGATTGACCCCAATAAAAAGAAACTGCTATCTCCGCTCTACGTTCAATTACTAAAGTTACGTCAAGTAGTGCGATGGAATGGACTCTATGAGGTAATTAAGGAGTTTGCGTAGCTGAAGGGTCATAATTTTGAGTATAAAAACCTATTCAATTTCGCATTCAAAATTTTCCAGTTATTTGGCGATGTGTTGGATCGAATAATGTTTGCACTTGACTTAATCTCAAATAATAAGTACCAAGAGTTTTTCAATCGAATTTAAGCCTTAGAATGCAACTGCTATTTTATTGAATGCATGGTACAAGTGGGCTACAATTCCTACAAACTGCACGGAACTAAATCGAACAAATAAAGAAGAATAAAGATACTAAATATCATAAAATATGTTATCGATACGATCACATCGTATTGCAAATTTAGTCTCCGGATTTATGAGCTGAGCCCAACCAATGTTGCAATCTTGAATATCATATCTTCTATGGCTGGTTTAGCGACTATGTTGTACTGATGACAACTATGCTGTACTAATTTCTTTGATTGATTAGTGTAGCGGAGTAGCGGAGTAGCGAAGTACTGATTTCATTGGTTAAAGTTATCAGATTGACAGAACTCATTAATGATTCAATATACCCTATGTTCTATTCATGCTTGATTTATATAGCAATGCGAATTAATGGTCTGCTGGAATAATAGAATTGATTACTAGAAATACTGTAACATGCAACATACAACATGCAGCATACAAGATAGCTCTTTGGAACTCAGCAGAAGTCAAAGACTACTTGCAGAGGAAATCATTTGAAGCAAATAAAATCGAAACTCTGCATAATAACCCAAATCTAATCCCAATTATGTTTGTACTCACTTGCTCCACAAATTTAACCATTATATTAAGATATATTCATCACTTTTTTGTTACTATCAATGCGTTCTTGCCGATATTTATAGGCAGTCGGCATTAATATGCAGACTTAGGCTCAAGAGCGTTGTCTTTGGATGCCATTCAATTATCAATTTAATGATAGTAATATTAAACCAATAACGGCCCAATAGAATAGTAATTAATGAAGCGTAAAGCAGTATACAGTGCGTCAATGAACAATACGCCGAACAAACAATCAAGTCATAGGACAGTCTCATTCAAGCAATAATCTGTCTCAAACAAGCGAAACACCACGAAAGATAGCGTAGGAGTTTCTCGTCTAAACTTGAGTAAGGCTTCAAATTATTTACCAAAGCAAAACCACTCAATCCTAAACCCAAGCTCTTAATTCAAGGATTTTTGTTTGTAAGTGCTGAATAACGAATCGAAGGTTCACCAAAAATAAAATAAATCACTCAAAATTGCCATTAAAGCAAATCCCAAAAATACCGACAAACTCTTAATGCAATTAACAGACTCATAATTGCCTAAGAAGGCTAACAGTCATCGAGATCAAATGCTAAACAATTACCAGTAAATTTCACATGCCGATAATCTTTCCAAATCACGAAAAAACAGGGAGAAAATGAAAGCTCTTATAAAATAAATCAAACTACAAAATGATGCTATCTCGAAGCTGACAACAAGACTGCTGGTCTATGAAGAAAGCACCGGCTCTATGCTGAAGTTGGCAACTGAGCTGGAGCAGGAAGTCCATCAACTGTAACATGAGAATAACTCGTTAAAGAAGCAAACCAGAAATTAGATCCTGTTCACTTTAAATGACAAACAAAACGATGTTCATTCATCTCATTTTTGAACATGTGATCAATATTACCTTTTTTAATAACTCCCTCTGAATTATATGTATTTATAATTCATTTAGGATTATAGTTTCGGAAATTGATCCCTTTTTCAGAAGGATTTATTCATAAATTAATGCTTAAACTTAAAGAAAGAAGGGCCAAACAATTGTTGAAAGTGAGGCTAAGAGAAAGATGATGTTGAATTAGGTTATAAGTTATGTCAGATAAATATACGTTACAATATATATACTTCGTTATATTTGTGAAGAAAAAGGAAATGAGTATATAAAAAATGATTTTTTTTTTTTTTTTTATAAGAATTTGAGAACAAAAATAACAAGAGAGAAAAATATGAAGGAAAAAGGTAAAAATATCAAAATTTTAAATTTAAAAAAATAATAAAAAATAAAAATAAAATAAAAATAAGAAAGATGACATTTTTCTAAATGCGCAGCATTTAGCAACCCTCAAGGATTAATACATGGCAATCTGAAACTCAAGGGAGGCGCGATAGTGCCGACGATGAAAAGATAAACTCACAAGAAATGGAGATGCGAAGCATGCTAGACCAGTCGTGGCAAAAATTCTTAAGAATTTTTTTATACTTAAAAACCCAACCTCAACCACTACAACTCAACCTAGAAGCTGTTGGGGGTGCTGGCTCTATGTTCATGACCGTCTCAATTAGGCACTTGACCTGAATGATGCCAATCATGCCGGATTGGCCTTGAAGGTAGGCCCCACCTGCTTCCCTAGATCAATCACCCGCAAATAAGCCATCCTCAAAATTACTGCCCTCGCCGATAAAAACGATAAAAACATGGAAGCAGTCAAGCCATTTTCGCAGATAGTAAGCAGCACTGTAATATAAGAAGAAAAGAAGCAGTCATCATAAGTGCTCAGCTAATATGATGAAAAACTCCTGTAGAAAATGCAGCATTTTGCGAGGGAGCTCTCAGAGCTGCACTCAAAGGGGAAAATAAAAGACCAAGTAAAGTAGAAACTCAAAGGAAGCCAGTAGTATTTCTTGTGGTTTATACCTGCGAGCACAGTCATGCATTCCATGGTGCTGGTCGCCTCCACTATTGCCCTGATGTGCATATGCACCTGGTGTAAATTCTATAAGGCCAATGCCGAGGATAAATAAAAGAGAAAAACTTCATGGAAGACTGGCAAGCCGCCAGTCGGGAAAATAACGAGGAAATTGCATAATTTTACTATATAAAAATGCAGACTTCCAACAGCCATAGCACTATCTTTGATGATGATAATAATTATGATAGTTGTGATAGTTGTTCAATAGATAATTGATTTATGTTATGGAATCATTTGCTCATTAGTAATTCGATTGCATGATTTACTTGAAAGCTGATGAGATTTGGGAAGAGTTCGATACCCAGGTATCCTTTCCGCCTAAATCAGTAGCTATTTTAGATAAGAGCTGACTTTTATCTTGGCCAATGTAAATAGTGAAGAAATCAAAGGTATGACCCTTTTAAGTTGTTTATTTGCGTATCTTTTTCATATTCTATATTTGGGCTGATGGGTAGGAAGCACAACCGTCTGATATTAAAACGAAAGTGAGGCTTTTTTTACCGACATCAGGCGATATGCACTAGATTGAACCTACTAATGCAGCATCAAGATTCGTCCCTCCTCCAGGAAAAGGAATAGCTTGAGTGTCTATTCCTGCAGGCTATTTATTTCTGATCGCGATTCGATGTGTAGAATTAAAGACAACAACTGATACACTATTTTCACTCACACTTGCAAGATCTCCTAAAATACTCTTCAAGGAATTTAACTGATTCCTCCAAGGTTCCCCACTCATCGAACCCGAGCCATCAAGAGCAAAAACATAGTGTACTTATCTTGCAGTTTACTGTAAATATATAAGAGTTTATTTTGAGTATTCCACATGTAGCATTTGCTGGTTGTCTTTTGTCTCTCTCCATTCGCATATTCTTTTGCCTGCGATTTACCACATGTGTCGAAACCTTTAATTTTGGATGGCTATTTATTTCCCTTCGAAGTTCCATTCCTCCTTCTTTGAATCTTTGTAATCTTTCCATGACCATGGTTTGCCATCGAAGTTGAAACTGCTGGTGTCTCTAATGTCTTAGCATCTGAGAACTGAAGCAAATAATTCAATAATTCCTTACTTCTTTTTTTAAATTCTAATTCCTTTTATTGCTCTCATTTGATGCCCTGATTCACATTTGTGCTGCTGATGAGGCCCAATCTGTCTTAAATCTATATCGCAGAGCCGTCCACAACATGGGCAAGCTGCCTCACATATCTTTAAGCGAACCTTCTGTTCAAATTCTTGTTTCTCATTATCGCCTAAATTGATTTATTTTTCAATATTGGTCCTTAACTCAATAAGTTTCTATTATAAAATTCTCAGGAATATTGCCAAGTTTTGAATTTCATAGTCAATATTTACATTTTCAAAGAAATTCACATTTACTTCGTCTTAAACTTTCCCCTTCGCGATGAATTACACTCCATATTTTAAATTAAACTTATTCTGATCTTAGCTCTTTAAAATAGATACTCCTCTGAGTATCAGATCTGAGAAGATCTGACTAACAGTTGTTTATGGATCATTGTCTTCAATGAAAAGATCTTCGGAATCCCATTTTTATTCATTGTTTGAAAAGCAAGCTGCCAGCTATTTGATAATTGCATATAGCTCATTAATCGAAGGAATAACAAGACTCTTGAAAAAAGACTTTGCTGTGTGAAAGTGATCATTGACAAACTATGCATAGGTCCTTTATGTGACCGATTTCGGGTCTGTGAGATATTCAAAGATCTCGCATTCTGATGTGCTTAATTGCATTTTCCTATCTAAATGCTATTGAATAACTTTTCGGGTGTAGTTCTATAAAAGTTTCTTTTTGGCAGTCGATAAGGCCTCTTACTTTTATTTTTGATTCCACTGTATGAGATATTGCTTATACGACTTCAGAAAGTTTTATGCATTTGCCAGACAAGCTTCATTTGGATTCTTACTGATAATGCCCATAAATATTTTTTTTTGCTTGCTTTTTTATTGTTCAACTTCAGCTTTAGTCTCTTCAGATTATTTCTACTATTTAACTTAGAAAGCTTTCCATAGGATCAAAAGAGTAAAGCTATAAACATTATTTATAAAACTATATGCTAAGGTTTGACATATTTGTTTTAAATCTAAATTGAATTTTTTGATTTCGAGCTTTACAAATTTTATGCATTCAGTAATTGAATTTTAAACTGTCATCGATTTGCTTGCTCTGATTGTCTCAATGAATGCAATTATTCTGTCAAACAGGAGTTTTTTCTGAATAAACTATTTGATAAATTTTTGGAACTATCGCCCGCGAATTCTTTAAACCAATGAAGAGAATTACTTATTCATGTAATTTCGAAGAATTTACACTCCTTGATGATTCTACTTAACATGTAATCTTTTTTCATTTGAATAAGCAATGCAAATAGTTTAAAAATCTTGGTAATCATAAATTTTGCTTTTAATTAATTTTTTGTTTACGAATTCTGATAGTTGTTCGCACATTTGCATCAAATTTTCTTTGCTTTTTACTTCAACTGGATTAGTTATAAAGTCTCTAACTTTCAAATTATCTATATTTTAATAATTTTTTATCTAAAGTCCAATGCGACTGAGCTCCTTTGCAGAGTTATATTTAATGTTTTTAATATAATTGGAGAAATAAGCCTTCAACGTTTCAAGATTATGGCTGAGAAACTGATTTGAATAATGCACGCATACATTTCGAATGGTGACTTTCGTGCATTCTATGGGCTTGCATTTGTTGTTTTTGTATTGTTTCAATTAGTTTTATATTTCTGACCAGAGTTTGACGGGTTAAAGTACACAAAATTGAATATTCTTTAATGAATGAAATGAGGTATGGGTTTTGTCTTTGTCGATGGGATATTGCTTCAAAATTTTCTATTTCAGTATTGTTATATTTTTGTCCTAAAACCAGAACCAGCTTTTGCTCGACTTATAAACGACATTGATTATTTCGCTTGCCAAGTATTACGTATCTATTTGAGCTGAAATTTTAAGAAAATCTTATGCGAGAGCATCGACAAAAGAATTCAACTGAGGCTCATTTTTTAATTGTTGTTTGAAACTATACTCATTATCTTTGCCCTGAAGGAAAACTTAGGAAAAATTACTAACATCAAAGTAATAATTGCAGCGATTCTCTCTGAATTCAAAGAATTGAGTCATATCCAAATACTCTCTCGAAAGCTCAGTGACTTCAGATTTTGTTGTAGTGATAATTGGTTGAATATTGATGTCCTCAGTAAATTTAAAAGTATCTGATAGCATTTGTTCGCAGACGGGCTTGACAAATTCTTCGAAACCATTTAATTTCAGCCAATGCTCTTAAGCTTGAGCTTGGTGATTTAGTTTTTGATAGGTAAGCTACATGTTATACAATTCGAGAATTTTATTCCATAAATTTTGGCTTCTTTTCTTTCGATCTAATTTTAAAATAATCTACTTTATGTACAAATTCCATTAGCCCTCAAATTGTTTTTCAATATATTTATCGCTTAAAGCTTCGCCTTTCGAATATATTCTTTTTTTAATCTCTCTTGCCTTTTGATTAATGGCATTAACTCCCCTTTATTGTGATTGCTAAACTTAAAGTTTATACCGATGCGTTGCAACTTCCAGCTTCATATTTTTATAAAAATAATCTAGGTTTCTTTCAATTTCTGTTTGAAGAAGTTAGATTAAGTTATTTCTTTACTGATCCTGTTCTTTCTCAAACTTTGCTTCAAATGATTTAAAAACTTAAGCCTGGAAAATTTTATACTATCGATCTTTGTCTTTTTCCCACATTTCATATTCACTGAGTTTCTTTGGATACTATTCTTTCCATTTCTAAATTTGTTTTTCTATTGTTTTGTTTGTTGAACATTTCCAATCTTTTACTTCCGCTTAAAACCTTTTCATGCGTCTGCTTGTGAATTTGGTGAGCAAAGGAATTCGAATAATGGTCGTCCAGTTGTTCTCCATTTATTCGTAAATTCCTTCCAATGTTTGCGGCTCCGCATTTTTCGACCTGATTTATAAAATTTTTATCAACTACAATGCTAATGCTTTGGTTCGAACATAGAACTCCCGTGTGGGAGTTTTATCCTTTTTTTGTACACTCATCAGAACTTGCTTATTTCCTTTCCAATTTTATGTGATAAAAGCATTCGGCATTGAAACTGCTTATTAGATGCTCATATAATTTTACATTTGAGGACAAACCTCGACGATTTTAGATCTCATCTCCATTATCTCATTTAATTGCTGTTGATTTATTTATCCATCGGTTCCATGATTGAGAACAACATAGAAGTTTGGGTATTTTGCTCCTTCCTTGTCGTCCATGAGTTCACTGTCGAAAGAAAGTTCAAGGAGATTTTCACATTTTGCATCGACGTCACCTCTCGTGTTCAAAACAAGGATATCACATACTTTTAGGAGAAATAAGACTAGCTTGTTATCAAAGTTTTTGCCTTATGAACACTCTCTTTTATAGTTTCCAAACAAACCTTCAGTATCAAGAATGAGGAGTCCCTAACAATTTTGAATATTTTTTCCTGCTAATTCATAATAAGTGCCATAAACTCCGTTCGTGCACCGACCCTCGCTGCTCATGAAATCACACCCAAATAAAAAATTGAGAAGCGTAGATTTGCCCGAACTTTGTAATCCAAATATTCCGATGGTTTTTACTTTTTTATTTTTATACATATCAATGTTAGCTTTGAGAAGGCCAGCATGCATTTTGAGAGTATCTCCGTTGATAATCTAAAAATTTTGGCAAGATTCGAATTCGCTTTCAAAAAGCCTTTTAGCATCTTAAAGCATTTGAGAATTGTTTATATTTTAGGTTGAGTTATTTAACATCTGACTAATGGTTCTCCAGAAATTTTAAATAGAAAACTGTGTGTCTCGGATTTAATAGAACGCCTTTTTTAATGACTCAGTTTGATAATTCTGTTTCGTGAAGTCCTTATGGTTGAGTAATTTTTAAAGGTTGTCTATTTATTTTTTGAATTTTTGCTTTAGAAATTTGGATGGCAGGCTTTTTAAGAGTTTTAGATGATCTAAAACTGCAGACTTTATTTTTTAGAGGTGGTTTTAGGACTTTTTTTCTAATAAGCTTTCAATTTTATTAACCGAGGAGAAAAGATTCAGAATTTATTGCCTTTATATTCGAGAGAATTATCTGATTTTACTCATCAAAAACTAAATTTTACTCTCCCTTCGCATTTTAATTATCTCTGCAAATGTTTCATGCATTTTTAGTTTCTTTTATCCCTTGCCTTCTTTCAAATAATTGAGATCAATCATGCTAGAGAAATCTTTTTATATATTTTTCAATATTTTGTAATATTTGCCCAACTATTTGTCAGTCCGAGCAAATGATTCAATCATTTTCCATTTATCTGCCTTTTAATCGTTCGACTTGTTAATAATGTACTCGTTAATGGCATCCGAGATGTTGTCGATTTTGTCTGAATGATATCTCATATTCTCTTTATTCAGCTCATGAATCTTTATTTTCGGAATGTTATTTTGGAGTTCGAAAGATGTTTTTCCGGAGTCTCTTTATATATAAACAATTTCGGCTGAAATGTTATATTTTTTGATCAATTCTTATACTTCGGCCAATTGATTTTCCTTATAATGCAGCAGTATCAAATTGGCTGCTTTCGAGAGTTATACTTTTTTGTCCACGCTAATGCTATCATTCGATACATCGATGAGATCGACGAGATGTTTTTAGTTCCGATAGATATTATATTTAATGCTGACTGATTTGGAGCATATTGGATGGCGAGATTCACTTATTTCGAACTTAGTATTGAAAATTTGATTCAAAAAGCTGCTTTTTCCTTTGATTGTATCATCGAAGCTCATCGAAAGAACACTAATACTTTTGTTTGCAATCCAAAAGTGATTTTTTTTGAAGCAGCATTGTGCTCCGCTGCTGTTTTTTGTAATTAACGGAATTGGGCTGTGATTTTTGTTGATTCTCATGAATTAAACAATCAGTTCCTCGTCGGCAGAACATAAAATATGATTCATAGCATAGGTTTAGTTGAAAAATATTTGTTATTTTGCACTTTTGGGTTGCCATAGGTTGCAACTTTTGTTTGTCTTTTTGATTAATCTTCGGATTTCACTAAGAGCAGAATCAATCCTGCAATGCTTCTTCACTGCTGAAAAGATTATCCGAAGCGCAAGGATCCGAAATTGAAATTCATAGGACTCGCTTGGAAAATCGGATTCGTTTATCTATTTTACAAAGTGTTAATCATCTTCAACATAAAATTATCGAAATAACGACACAGGTATTGGCTCCTGTTTGCTGAAAGAGTAGAACTCCATATTTGAAAGCTTTTTAACTTCGACTCTGCACTGCGGTTCAGTGATTTTCATTCCTTCAAAAGTTTATTAATTCTTCATTTAGGATTCTCCCACTTGCCATTGCTGTTGCTCTGAACGAAGATTGCATTGATGCTCAAATTTACTCTTTAAAGCCTTTATTTTTTCATTACTCAAAACTTTCATTTGATAATTTTTGGACGATTCTTATATTATAACTTCAATTTCAAGTTTTATTTCGAATGTGATAAATATTTCTTTTATTTATTCGCCAGAAAGAATTTCTTAGAGAGTTTTATTTTGTGACACATCTTTTTGAATGTCTTCTTAAGTTACTATCTGACTAATAATAGCATTTTCCTCGAATTTTGTTGACAGATACTTTAATACTTCGGATAATTTCACCTAAGTTGGCACAAGTTCATTTTTTAATGTCTTCCCATTTACTTTAATTTTTGGGGTTACACAGTGTCTAAGTTAAACATTTGCTACAACTATATCTTCTTGATATTCTTTGTAATTCCGAAAGAAATAGTAATTTTTTCCTCGAACTTTTAAATGACTTTTTATTTTTTCAATGCTCGTACCCAATTAAAAAATTGTGATCTCATGTGAATCATCTAAAACAGTGACGTATAATTTTATTTGAAGTTCTAGCTCAGAAATGCCAAAGCCATAGGCAGTGACAATACTGCTTTCCATATTAAGAATCTCTTGACATCTATTTTATCGTTTATCCTCTATAAAATATTGGCATTTCATTTATGCTGAAGTATTAAACTTCGACAATATGGTATTCAGAGTGTCCATTTCTGAATAGTTTACAATTGCATCTTTGTATCGAATAGTTCCGTTTAATGATATAAGTTTAGGTTTTTCAGCATTTGTTTTTTGCATTGTGCTTCTGAGGCCTTATATTTGATATAATTTTTATAACTTTTCTTTTAATGCATCTGCCTTTTAAAATTCATCTAGAGCTATCCTTTTATCTATCGCTTTTATTGTCTTTTATATTTATTTTTAAATTTCATGAAGTTAAAATTTCATCGATCTACACTATTGTTCAAGCTAAAACATAGGATTTTAGCAGGTTTCTTTTGTTTTGTCTCTAATGAAAGTTATCACGTCGATTATGGCTTGAACCTCATCGATATTGACTGCTTTACCCTTCGCTTTCATAGTCTCTGTCAGCTCGTAAATTATCTTATTCAATTTCTATCTCGAGCCAGATGACTTGTTTATTATTATTTCTCTTTGCTATTGAATTGCTTTGATTAGTACCTCAAGCCTTTTTAATAATTGTTTGCACTCTTTATAATATTCTTTTTCTTACTAATCTTCGCTTTATTCAATGCCTTCATTTACTACTTTTTCAAGCTTCTTAATTTTAATTTCTGCTTCAGCTTCAGAATTCATTTTCAGGAGTTTGAGGTCTGATGTAAGCTTTAATAGACAATTTAAGCCCTAAATCTTTTTTATGAAGATTTATATCTCAATTTTTTCTTCATGAAACCTTTAAATGCCTGGCTCCTGACTGCCTGCCGATTGTTTTAAACCTGTAGTTTCTTGATTTTTCTTTTCAGGATTCGTTATATCTAGTTTTTAATTTGGATCATTCTGTTTCGAAGTAATGACAACATTTCCTTTCTAACTCATTGAGTAATTTTAGATGCTTAGATCACATTAGAGTTATATATTTTTTTAATTTTTTGGTGCTTCGGAGCTCATTGGAGTCGATAAGAGTTTCTATATGATAGCATTGAGTATACCTCATTTTCAGGTAGATTTTGATCAAGACTGGAGCCTTAGCTGTTCATTCGATTTGTGATAAATAAATACAATATCTAATTTTCAAGTTCCTCCATTTAAAGTGACTCTGCCATAAAAAGTATTTTTAAATATTGAAAAAAAAAAAAAAACAGAAAGGAAAATTGACTCGTATTCTTGATCAGCTAGTTTTTGGATTGCTTTATGTGCAATTTTCGACAGAACGTCAACAATTTAGTTACCCTATTTATTCTGCTTTCGCAATCGATCGATAAATCTCAACTTTAATCAAATGAAGTTCGGCATTCATGCATAACAAATAAGAGTTGAATAAATCAGCTGATTCGATGCTTTATTTTTCGATCATTTGATATTTATATGTGGTAAAATGTGATAACGATTAAAATAATGATTAAAATAATGATTATAATTATTATATTGATAACATTGATTTGCTATCATAATAGTATCATCCTGAATTATCAAGTGCCGATCGATATGATCAACACAGTCTAATGTAAGTCCCATGGTTGGATCCTCAGAGACATGCAGCATTCTTGTTGAGCCTTTAATATATGGTTTGCAGCATTGATTTGCTAAAATAGCAGAACCGATCATTGTACTTTTCATGCTATTAGAAATACTTCCGATTGAAGGATACTGCGAAGTCCTTCACGAGCTGGTTAATTTAATTCAGCTAGCCGAGATCGTAGAATTATCTCAATAATGATTGCTCATGGCTGGTTTTGCTGTTGTATGACCTCAAAAGTATCCCTATGGACAAGTTTTGGGAGTAAAGGCACAATTTCACTCAGGATTTATATCGGTTTATGAAGCAGCCCTCATTCGAATGTTCATCTGTGCGCTATCGAGGCTGATATTCACTACGAGTTCATTACGATGTTCATTATGATGTTAGCTCTGATGTTCACCATGACGAGTAACTTTGACCTTACACTAAAAATCTGGGTGCATAAACTCAAATAATTTGGAAGATATTTTGAGTTTAGAAAAGGGATGTTTTTTTCTTGCATTTGCCGGATACTCAGCGTTGTTGAAGCCATCGATGATGTTCCACAAACTAAAAGCGTGATAGATTTTAAAAACGCTTGGATGGCTTCTGATGCAAAATTATGAAATGGAAGACTGCTGCTGTTATTCAGGGGATGGCAATATCTCTTTGATGATGCAAGGGCCGACAGTTTGCACTCAGATAATTCTCGCAGTGCGTTGCGACTGTCGAGAAATAACTGGAGATCATCGAAAAGAACAAAGCCAAAATAAACGAATAAAGACTGTCGTATTTCAGCGAACAAATGAAGGAGCTGAACAATCTCTCCAACAAAGTCGAATCCGCATTGAAAAGTTCGCTCAAAAACAAAATTAATGTGAACGAGTACGACATCAAAGATAAAATAAAGAAGTACAAGGAGAAATACGATAAAATATATGAGAGATATACAGCATTGCAAGATTATTTCCTGGGTTATTCGAAATAGCAACTACTGAAGAATCGCTCGTAAAATCCATATGCAATAGGTGGCCAAGTTGAAATAGACGACCTCAGCCGTATGAAAGACCATCGGGATAGGTTGCTAGGAGTCCATCGGGAAGCGAACGAGGTGAAGGATCTTGTCGATGGGACCTTCATGTAACTGAGGAATCAGGGAGATACGATGGATATTATCCTATTATTTTATTTTATTGGACGCACTTAATAGCCGTATCCCGTCTCTTTTAAAGTTTGTTTCCTTTGAACTCATCGGCTTCTTTTTATATATTTATACAAACTAAGACACCAAGTATGCATATGCAATTATACTTGGCCATTTTCAAGCAAGAATCACTGTTAATAAAAAATGCCTTGCCGGTTGTGAGCCAGACAAGACTGCTGCATCGAGTTTGTCTCCATTTTGTGGAATTATAAAGATGCTGACACAATAAAAATACAGTGCCAAGGCATGACAAGCAATTTGAAGATGAAAGCTAGCGCAAGGCGCAAAAACTTCTAAATCAAAATCAATATCTGAGGAGACTCATCTAATAAAGTATTGGATAGTCGAATAAAGATTAATAGACAGATTTATACAATAAATATAATCACCCAGCCGACTGCTATTTCTAACTCAATAATGAGCGTCAAAAACACTCGGTATTTAAACAATCTTCAGAACACGAGTCCCTGCAAAATGACCTTCTCTTTCTCCAAGGCGTTGAGGTTCGAAAATACTAAATCGTATACTGAATGCTAACTCAGATCAACCCCCGATAAATTCTACATTGACCGCAATTCGAAGAGCCTAAGAGCCACCTCGATGGGGTTTGGCAATAAACTAAGCCTATAGAATAAAAACACTGGAGACCCAGGCCTCTACGAGATCAAGTCCATCTTTCGTGCCAGCCATCGCCAGAACCAGAACCAGAATCAGTTTGGGGAAAGTCACTCAGTAAATAATGGTCTATCATAGCAAATTTTCGATCGCTTCATTAACACTCGTAACCAGCCTGGACCTGGATCCTACAATCCTGAATAGGCCAGGGACATCAAATTTTACATCGGGCAGAAACTGAAAGCAATGCCCTGCAGCAAAGTGCCGAGTCCTCATCACTACATTATTCGATAAGATTGCCTGGACAAGCTCAGCAAATATAAATATAAGAAGGCATTTCGGATCCGCACAGAAGGAAGCGAACGAATCGGCCTGAAACAGAACGATAACAAGATTCCTGGCCCTGGGCAATGTAAAAAACCCTGCTTATATAGATGATGTAGAGGCTGTGAACTCCATTGAGTCCATCATGAAAAGAAGCAAAATGTCTAGCTTTACAAAAACACAGAGGTTAGCCTCAATCGATGTGAAGAGCCCTATAGGGCCTGGCAGCTACTCCGCATTTTCGATTTTTGCACAAGATTCCGATCCGAAATGATTTATGATTCGATTAATAATGCCACTTGTCATAAGAATACTTGCCATAAGAATACTTGCCATAAGAATAATTGCCATATAGAATAATTGCCATATAGAATAACCGAATCATAACTTATAACTACTCAAGCAATAAGAGCAAGTAACAAAAATCAATCATCCATTTATTCGAGGACCCTCTCCATACTCAGCATCAGGGATATTCTGGTTTGGTCCAAATCATTCGTTTTTCTCTCATCCGCTGCTTCGATGAGTACACTTCGACTCATTTTCTCATTCCCAGCTCGCTATCGTTTGGAATAGCCCCTCGAGCTATTCACCTGCTCTTCTTCGAAGTCAATGCTGCCACCTTCGTAATAACGCGAATTGAAAGTGGTGGAAACAGCTGATTTGTTCATAGCATTTGACTTTGGCTGCTTTTGAAGACATTCGGAAGAGGTTTCTCTGCTGCTTTTAGTGTCGTCCGTGTCGATCCAGTAGGGGACATACGGCTTTATCTATCGGTAGTAATAGCAGTTGTAGAATATGACATAGAGCTTATCGTGTATTTGCTCGAGTTCCCTTAAAATGGACTCCTCGCACTGTTTGGGCATGGCCTTCTTCATCTGATTATAAATGATCTCGAGATCCTGCGCGAGTAGCAAATTGAAATCAAGCGCGAACTGGTACTTACTCTTGTAGTACCGCCCGAATTTGTATAGAATATCGCAGAAGCTGCTCCCCCTCGAGAGTAGATTCAAGAATCGGTATATTTTCTCTGAAGGGCTCAGTTCGGAATCGTCCTTCATGAGAAATCTCTTTTGGAGGTATAGTTTGTATGGGGCATTAAGCTTCTCTTTGATCATATTTTCAAAAGGGTCATCAGTGTGGTCTTCGGTTGCGTGGTCCAATATATCCAAGAGCATTTCAGAGCTCAAGGAGCCCTCGGCGTGGCAGCTGTGCAAGAGCATTAGGATTTTGAAGATTTGAAATGGCTTGTATCGAGCCAGTAAAAGATTGGAGAGAATGGTCCTGGAGCTGGAATAGATTCGCAATTTGCATGTCAAGCGAAAAAGATCATCATTAACTCTATCATTGGTGTAGAGGTAATTGGTAAGCTGAGCTTTGAAGTTCATTCTGATTTCGTAGAAATTAACTAACTTTAATAACTAAAAGTATCGAACAGGATTAATATCATTTGTTTCTCCAGCAATATACAGACCAGTCGTCACAACTCAGAATTATAATGTGAATCAGAGTTAATCAGAGTTAAATTGTAATTAAATCCACATATAAAGGCCAAGCATTCAATTTTATCTCGAATTTCTGTGAAGATCAATAAAATCCCATTTTAGTATGTCGCAACAGAAATTAAATGTGTATCAATCAATGAAGGACATTTCAAATACTAATATAGAATTTCTTCAATATATATAATTTCAATAAATATAGCCGTAGAATATGTGGATGGCCATGGATACTAAAAAATGTTCGAACTTAGCAGTGGGGGTTATTGGGATCTATCTCATCTATTGCATTGCCTCTGTTCTCCAATAGTGGATGTACCAATTTATTCATTCAGAATGAAACAGCCTTACATAAACAGGCTCACTGGCGAAAAGTAGCAGTTTAGAAACTCAACTGCTTTCATTCTGGTCCCTTCGATTGTTTCATGGGTTTATGGGTGGTTCTTGAACTGCCAATTAAAGTCTGAATCATCATAAAGGACTGTTGTTCTTTCCAAAAATCTCTTCAAATGCTCTGCGTTAGTTTTGCTTTCAACGATTTGCTTCACGGAAGCAATCTATGTCACAGACTTTCCGATTGTGATGATGTTTAAGTCATGTAACATCCTATCTGTGATTTTCGTTGGTGTGTTTTGCTCCAGAGTGCTAGAACGTAAGAATAAATTAGGAATGAACAAACTAATCATCGGGTTTCTGGTGTCTACTGGCATACTGCTTTACTATTTCGGAGGCAGCGAATAGCATACCAAGAAGGCAACAAAAGGTTGGGGGGTTTTCCTGCTGTTCGTTTCTTTGATAGCCGATGGATTCCTGCCGGATTTCCAGGCTGAAATTAAGGAGAAGTATAATCCTTCGCCCTTAGAGCTATTTGAAGACACCAACCGTTGGAAGGTATATTTGACTACAATATATTCGATCATGACATTTAGCCTTTTTGAAATGTCAGTATTCTTTTGGGAGCATCCAATATGCTTGTTTCACTTGATAGTGTTAGGATCGATGGGAGCCGTCGGACAGATGGTCATATTCTGGATGATCAAACAATTTCGGCAGCATATAGTGCCATTCGTGATAACAACCCGCAAAATAGTGACAGTCCTCATCAGCATCGCCTTTTATGGCCATGAATTCAGATACCTGCAAATTGTTGGCATTGTGATTGTGATTGTTTCAGTTGTGGCAGAGTTTTCGAAGGAAATCCTCAGCGAAAAAAATGATAAGTCCCCGGGATCGAACCAACCGATTTCATTAGATAAAGTATATCACCATCAAGATTTGGGGCTCGTCTAAGATCATAATCAAGAATAAAGCGGTGAAATCATAAAATAAGGCAATAGATGAAACTGATATATTTATCGCATTGCTGAATATTTGTCGAAATAAGTTATCCCTGAGTGCAATATAATTGATAGCATTCATCATGCAGTCTGTGCCAGTTTCCTCATCGAACAATGATTTGGTAGTAGTCTTTCAATCGCTTACCATCTTTACGATTATTGAGAGTAGCTTACATTCTTTTTATGAACTCTCTCTGTAGCTAATCAATACTTCCTGAGTTATGGCTTTGATTTGTCTTCAGCATCCATTGTTCCTTTTCTGAAAAACGATACAAGTGCTCTTTTCTTATGTGACTCAACAAGCCCTTTGACAACTTTGACATGTTTGAAATAGTACTCGAGTACTTGTCACTTAGTTCCGGTGTAATGCCCATGCTAGGATTGATGCTTACTTTGTAAAGGTAGGCGATGTTGTAAAAGAACCCAATCATCATCAAGATGTAACGATCGACAGTCGGTATTTATAATTATTCCTGCAGTTACTTTATCAGGGTTATTCTTTCGCATCGCTATTGTAAAATTCTGGTCATTTCCAAAGCTCTGCCACTCATAATAGCCTCAGTCCGATCCAGTATAGTTTGTTTGTACTTGAGGGATGCTGAAATTTATGGGATTGGTAATAGAATCGACCCTGCAAATTTTTTTGAAGTTGGCCGAATCAAAGCAGGTTCTGATATGCCATATAATTCAAGATGATTATCACGAATGAAGCTATCATTGAGTATGTTATAAGTCGAGGAATATTCTTCTGGCACTGAATGTTATTTTATTGAAGATATCTCAGATAAATATGTTGCTTAGTTTAAACATTCTTTACTATTTTCGTTTCCGGAAACAGCCGACCTATTTGTCAGCATGAAAGAATCATTTGTAATACTCTTTGAGTTATTCTCAATGCTTTGTGTAGTTTCATCAATGCCTTATATGCCTTGTGAGGTTTCCTCGATGAATCCCTGGCTATTCTCTAATTGATCTGATGCAATTGGTTCAACCTGATTTATTTGCTATTGTTCCCTGTTTTCCTCTTCCTTGATCCTTATTTTGTCTATAATTTGAAGGATCTGATCGATAGTTTTGCGTTGGGGATGGACGATGCATGTCTACAAGAGCTCGAAATATATTTCCTCAACTTATGAGCTAATGCTATCTCTAAATTTGGCCAAATATTTTCGCATTTTCTCTAGAAACTCATCCTATTTAGTGAACTCAGAGTAATCGAAAAAGTATTTGCCTGTCAGGATCTCGTAAAATATGACGCCTAACGAATAGATATCATGCTATATACTGTAGTATTAACTCATCGCCGTCCTCGGATCAATATAGATAACAGTCCCTACATACTGGGACATCATAAAGTCCATCTCCCTCGAGGACCCAAAATCGCCAATCTTCATGACATACTGGTTCTGGTCAGTGCTAGTGCCAGCAAGCGCCCTTTCTAAAAATATGTTTGCGGGCTTCAAGTCTCGATGCAAAATATTTTGATTATGTATAAATTTTAATCCTTTTGCGATTTGCGTGAAGTATTACAGCTTAAGCAAATTGGTGTCGCTCTGTGAAATGTGTGCCAGCCGATCCAGCAGGCAGCCTCCATCACAGTATTCAAGCACTAAAACATGTTTGATTGTCTTGCCCACGCTATACTTCAGACAATCATACATTTTCACAATGTTTGTATGTCCTTCTTACTCCCCTCCGGTTTAGCTCATGGTCCTGTAGCTTTAGATTTCCCGGAGTACTTGTTTCTGCATGTTTGGTATTTTCATCAGACTGGCCTTATACTCTTTCAATGCGACAGTGCGCTGATTGATGGGATCATAGGCTATCCGCACCTCGCATGTGGAGCCGCTTTCGATTGCACCCTATCTTTGAACATACAACTGTTAATAGTCTTAGGAGGTTATGCTCCGAAACATATTCTCTAAAGCTTACTTGTAGTCAACTTAGTCCATTAAATAATTTATCATAGCTCATAAACTGATGTTATTCTGATAGGCTTTATAGTTGTCTGAGAGTAATTGTGCGGATCTGGCGAACTCGTTTAAATCATGTTTGCCGATCTGGATATGGCTACAAGCATCTCAACAAATATGGTGGTGATTTAATTATGCATTGGAAATTGTAAGATTATGGTATAAATATGTTGGCCCAACAAATCACTGCTATTGCTTCTCTTCGTGAGAACCCTCACTAATGTTGCTCAGCTTGTAGCCGTTTGGGTAGAGCAGTCTACTCAGTTTCTATGTTTGGAAGTTCGGATCCCACGAAACCTCCTCCCTATTTAGTCGATACACGCTCACATTTCCGACAACGTCGCCAGTAATTAGAACTGGGGCCCCTCTGCAGAATCGTACCATTGTTTTTGCCGCTGATTTCTCCTCAGCACTAGTGCCTCTAATAATCGAAATTGGATCCAGCATATTCTTCTTTTATAAGTCCCTATATAAAATGCATTGTTACCATAGTTCGAGTCGACCATCTTTGCAGACCGAAGCAAAAACTGTTGCTTACAGGGGACTCCACTCAATATCTGTCACCTCGTCATTCAAATCGAGACTTTGAAAGCTGAATAATGCCTGGTCTTGGCGCCAGTTCCACAACTTACAACTCCAGTCCGCTGAGCATGTCAGAAAAATATCATGGAAAAAGGGGTTATTTCTAACTTTGTAAATAGGGCCGTTGTGCCCGAGGTATATTTATAGGAATTGCTGCGTGTAACTTTTTGAACACCGATAGATGACACCTTCTTCGGTAGTCGCTAAATACATCGAAGATTAATTTTTAAGGAACTCAAAGGATAGCCCAGCTGCAAACCGAAAGTTCATATTCTCAATTGCATCTTTTTTATTGGAGTGCGCAACCCTTTTGAGAATCATCAAGTCGGAATACTATAATCCTTTTTTCATCGACCACTCAGTAATTCTGCCATCCACACTAATGCTGACTAAGCTCTCTCCTTTGTCCCCTTTGCCTTTGCTAATCCATTGGATATCCCAAATGGCATTTGTATTCTTATCCATCGATTCCTTGTTTTCAGCGATAGGTTTGTCGTCTTTTTTTCGAATGTCATAGATTGCGACGGTGCCGTCATGTGTGCCACAGGCTATTAAGTTGGGATTTTCGACACTAAACTTGCAGGAAGTTATTCTGGATTCGGAGGTGAATATTTTTTCAGGGAATGCAGGATTCTTCAAAGTCCAAAACATGAGATAGCCCTTATTGATTTTTTAGCTGGCGTTGCTGTCAAGATCTTTTTCCACCAACTCGTAAGTCACTGCTAACAGATCTTGGTTGACTGAGTTCCAATCTGCTGAAGTCACCGCATAACCCTCTAAAATTTTGCACTTGAAAGTGAACAGAAACTGAAGCGGCTCTTTAATTTCCTACTTTTTTGTTTCCTCTTTCTTCTTTTTGAAGTTTCGGCCAAGTTCATCTTCTGGGGATCTTTTGGTGAACTAAATTTCAGGATAGTTTCGATAGGTGATGTACTCGCGATGGTAGGTTTGGCTGTTAAGAATCCGATCGACATACTTCAGCATTTTTTATAAATTCTAATTTGTCATTAGCCTCCTTTCATTTTCAGATGGTATTTTCTTGGCATGGTCCATCAGCTTATCCAAAAATTACTTCTCCTACTCTTCGACTCTTTGCTGCTCTTGGCTGAACTCTATCTGCATTTGCCCAGCTCTGACGCCTTTTTGTGATGTTGAATTTCCATTTGAAGAGTCTTTCTTTTTTGAACTGTCGTTTTGCTTTGAATCAGATCGGCGATTGTTATTTGAAGTTGAAATTTGATCTAAGCCAGTGTTTCCGGTTCCTAAGCCCCCACCATACTTTTTACTCTTATTTTTGTCACTGTCTTTGGCTTTGAGAAAATATTCGGCAGCCCCTGGCACTGGGAATTTGCCATGGATCTAGATGGCTTATTTATTGAGAGGTAAAGTGGAGAAAGGATTCGTAAGAAGCTCTTCAAACTATTTATCAATGTTCGTTTTAAGATCCTCTTGCAAGACCTCAAATTATGTTTTTTTCTGAAGCTTGACAGTGTCCTCGATATCCCAAGCAGAAGCAAACACTCCATTTTAGTTAGTATTGGCCTTTTCGATGGACTCAGCAATTTTTTTATGCTGAAAGTTAAATGTCTGCACTGGCTTAGCAATAAAGTTGTCACTACCTATTCTTTTTTGCATGTATTCTCGGTAACTTTTATTGACCGCGATAAGCTTCTCATTTTCATGTTTGAAACAGACCGATGGCAAATTGAAGGTGAATATGGTTTAAGTTTATTCTAGCTGCACGCTCATGTTGTTCTCTAGGTCCTAAATGGTTAATGCTTTCTGGTCCTTCTTGGTCGACAGGTTTTTCTACTTCTTGGACTAGGTTTAGGAATCGGCCTCAGATTTGCTGCTGGACATCATTTCGGACTTCTCTTGGATGTTTGAGCTGCTGCCTTTAATTTATGATTCGTTTTGAGAGAGTGAGCTTTTGACTTTGTTTTGGATTTGCTCCCTGGACTTTCTTTCCAATTAATGCTGATTTTCAAGAAGTTTCAAATATTATTCAGTGTATTCCCGTTGGCGCTCGGTTATCAGACTAAGTCATGACAAAGATATACTCTTTCGGAGTTCGTACGACCCCATCCAAGATCACATAATTCGAATCTATTTCTGATTGCGAGGTTTTAGTGCCTGTGATCGGAGCCTTGAGTCGATCCCGGAATCCTTTCTTACTAAAATAAAGCTGCAGGTTACCTAATATTGGACCCTAATATCCCTCCCTTGTTGCTACTGATTTTCGTATTGCCTGCCTTTAAAGATGCCGAATTTTATGCCTGTGAGCTCATTTAAATATAGTAATGCACGAGGACTTAATTAATAGATGAGCTAAACAGGTAAATCATAAGATATAGATATTGGATTATTTGAAGAGAAAATAAAGGGCAAATATCACTCGAAATTTTTAGATCCTTAAAACAATTGTTGCGGAGGAGCACATAGGAAATGCTAATTAAATTGCAAGAAAACAATCACTGCCCGAGTTCTAATCAGAGTCAGAGTCAGAGTCGAAGGATTCATAAGAAAAACAGTATTCTGTCATATTTTTTTTGAATGCCCAGGACGAGGAGAAATATCGATAAGCCCACCATAATCAACTCTGCGATCAAAGTGAAAACCAAAGTAAACCCATCGAACACTTCATGAATGTCAAAATATTTCTTCTAAACCACCAAACTCGTGTAGATTATGAAGAAAGGATAATACACAATTGCTTAGGTTGAAGAGTAGATGTAATTAATTGCCGCATAAACTTAGAACCTTTTGCGAGGCGCTCCATCAGTATATAGAAATGCGAGCTCTGCAGGGACGAATCCCCTGCAGACTGAGATCAGCAGTTTACGCCGATTAATAACAGAAAAGAGTTCATGAATTTAGCCTTATGTGCTGTTCCAATAGCTCTTCAATGCAATTTATGTCCTGGTTTCGGGGTTCTTCAAAGATATTTTGAGGACTAATATGAAATATAGAACTCGGTCTCCTAAGACAACAGCAATCCATACCAAATGCTCCCCTTTTGACTATATCGCGATATTAATCAAGCAGGCAATAGTGTAATATCTGACTAAAACCAAAAACACGAAAAGTAAGGCACTCAACATGATAGGGATTTTGGCGCCAAGCAGTGTGAAAGTGAGATCCCATATGTCATAATCCGGATCTCCGACAACTTGTATTTTTTTGGTTTAATGCTGAGTCTTCGAGTAGCTGCGGCTCATGTTGTTCGCCACCTCAGTTTCTATTTTCGACTGAGCTCGATAGCTTTTTCCCTACTCATTCAATATCACTGTTTCTTATTAATTTATCACTTGATGTTCCTTCGCGGCATTTAGTTTAGGCTCCCACTCCTTATTGCTGCTCATTTATATTTCTTCGGGCGCAGACTATCGATTGTATGCGCCGAATAGGCTCATTCTCATTTCCTGAAATTTTGTTTGATTTGATTCGATTTTTGTTTTCCTGTATGCCATTCTATAGTTCGATGTTGGTGTCGTTTACAATCTTTGTAATATTAGGGCTTTGATATATAATCCAAAATAAATAGGATTTATCCGCAACTTTCCTTCTTCGATTGCCCATTTAGGCCAATTATATCGATTCAGTAGAAAAAGTCATTCTTATCTCCTAATGAACAAAAAGATAGCATGCACTTGTTTATTAATCTAACCATGGCTAATTAATTGATGAACTGCATCACAAATTTATAAGCGAGAATTCAACAACAATAAGTACCTTAATCAATGTGTTGTATCATTAAATTGGCATCCAATTTGAATTGAGCAGCCTAATTTATTAAATCAACTCGTTATCGAAAACTTAGCATGCTCTATAATATGATACACTTTTCAAACAACAGTGCTGCTCATTCGGCCAGCAGATGAGGGTGGCTTGAGCCTTTTGGAATGTATCAATTATTGTTAGTAATGATTACGAGTTATAGTCTATCATTTTGATTATTTAACTGCGGAAGAGTTTGGATCTTTCCTTTTGGCTTGGATGTATTGCCTGATTTTGGAGGGTTCTTCTTGCCAAATTTTTAAAAATTTCTCCAGACTCGAGTTAAACTGAGTCTTCTCAATAACCATCTGAGCTGATTTATGCTCTTTGGCTTAGATTTGCGCGATTTTCTATATAAATTTTTAGCAATCAAGTTTCGTGTACTATGTTTGGATTTTCATAGCCTCAGTTAAAAAGCAAATATCAAGCGCAAAATTCTAAACCCCTGAAGTTGTAAACTTTCCTATAGTCATGATGCTGCTTTTATCTTTTACAGATTCTAAGCTCTCAATCGAGAACACTTTTGCACGCTTAAAAATTCTTTCTGAGACCTTGGGCAGGAAAAAAACTTTCTCCTTTTCACCTTTATTATGATACTCCCAATAAATGACGTACTCTATGACATAGAGAATGTATTGATAGAAGCGTATAATCAAATGCTCGAATTGTGGTCGCTGCAGTCTGAATTAAATGTTTTTTAAGAAGTCCCCGATTTAGAAGATGAGATCCATGCTAAAAAGTGTGGGCTTAATTTGGCTTGAAGATTTACTCTGCAAATAAGGTTTGATCTCTAATAAAAGCTCAGGAATACGTGACAGTATCTTGGACCAGAAGATTCTCGTTATTTTTTACTCAAAATTTTACCAGCACTCATAACTTAGCTTCTTGACTTTTTCCAGCTCCTACGCAAATGCTGTTGTGATATTCTATCGATCGAAGAGCTTTTTGTGTTTGATTTTTCCGTTTTGTAGTCTTTAAAAAAAGTGAAAAAGCTGAAAATAATCCCAGTAATGCCAATTAGAGTTTAAGATTGTCGCGCCAACTTTTTGCAGTAGACTTCTAATGATGTTTCCATGTAAAAATTCCCATTTGTCGTCGCACAAAGGCTCCAGAATTATTATAAAGGAGTTTATTAGTAAAATGCCCTTTTGGCTGCAACACTTTTTACCATAATCAGTTTCCTCGACTTTTATCAATATTTCACTCAGAAAAGAAAAGGATGAGAGTCCATCGAAATACTTTAATTCATATAACTCGCTATCAGATTCTAAAATATCCTCAAATGCTTAGATGATAACTTCAATAATCTTGTTCATGTGAGCGGGCAAGTCATTAGAGATGAGTGCTTTTAGATCTCGTGAAAGATTCACCCCCTTGGATTAAAAATCTGTGGAGGCTTCTCTTATTACGTCTAAGGCCTCTAAAACATCTGCCACTTATTCTTTCTCATAAATGGCGCTTTCAATACTGTGATAAAAATCCTATGTGAGTTCTGATATCCATTTTCCCAGTATGACTGCGACTTACATTTGATCGATTACAGTCATAGGATATTCCTTTTTGACCTCTTCAATGATCTGCTCAATAAAGTTGACCAATGAATACATGATTCTTTTTATAGCTTGAGCAGTATTGTCGACGTACAAATCCGACCTAACTTTGTTAAGAAAAGTACTGTTCCTGAGTTTGAGGAAATTTTTCATAGCAATGCTCGTTTCTCCGAGCTGTATCAAAATCTAATTATCTTCACAACTTTCGAGAAAGGTATCATAAGACTCCCTAAAGAGCTATTCGATTGAAAAAGTGTGAAAATGTTTTCGATATTTTTCATGTTCTTTCATTTACTTGATTAGTTGCAAAATTCTGAGAATTTCCTGGGTGTTCTTCTCAAGAACAGCGATTGAAAAAGAGTCGACAATTTAGATAACCGACGATTCTTCAAAATTTTATTACTGCTTCTCTCTCTTTGGCTCTTCAAAATGGAACTGCTTCGCCTTCGGAATCTCTTCGAGGATGGGCAACTTAACCTTGGCTAATTCTTCCTGGGTTTCGATAAATGTGACATAGTTTCTGCTGAAAAAGTTTATCTTTTTCTAGACAGGTATTTTCTCGAGGATTTCCTCATGCTTTGAGGATTTCATGAGAGTTTGGAAAAATCTGGATTAAAAGATGATTCTACTCGGACACATCGAAGTCAGGGAGATCGATGAGCTGCTTCAGGCTGTCAAGTTACTTTTCAGCCTTATCGTTGGCTGATTTCTGTAGTTTCTTAAGCTCTGAAGGGATCAGCCTGTAACTCTTTGAGGATCTCATTCACTGTTTCTGATTTACTTGTTTATTCTTATAAAATTGTAAGCCATTTAATCCTTTGTATTATCTTATTTCATAATCCAAAAATAATCATATTAGCCTATGCGAATAGTTGAATGCATCAGATTTTATCAATCTGATGTGTTTCAATAAATGAAAATTGAATCTCTTAAGTAATTAGCTTCAATCGAATGTAATCACAGATAGTTTTCTGACAAAATTTATACTTGCATATACCTACATATAAACATAATGAATAAATAGAATGCAATATGCAATCCATACATCCCATAATGCAATCACTTTGATTTTCTTTTCGGCAAGGAATCATTCAGTTAGACATGGCTCTCATAAAAGTGAAGTAATTCTTTTGGAAAATTATTGAATACCTCCTACCTTGTCATCCATATCTTTTGTTACTTTTTTTGCACTAATATCAAAAATTTATTCTTTGCTTTTCTCACGCCGATAATTTAAATCAACTATTTTTTAGTTTGCTTCTGCTTGTCAATTTTGGTGCTAGGGGAAATTTATTGTAGAGGAATAGTTTTATCTTTGCTTTTCTTGATTCCGAAATTCCTGTCTGAATGCTTTTGAATTTTCTTACTGAATTTATCTAAGACCTTTGGCTATTCTTGCATATCAGCTTAGTCACTTGACGAGATATTTATTTAGTTTAGCTCAGGATCAGAATAACCAAATGACATATTCGGTTTAAGGTGAAAGGGTGTAGGAACTGGCTCAATGACGGACTCCTCTGAGAGTTCATCACTTTCAGGATCATAAAATAAAACGTCAACCTTCGATTTATTCTTCTTTTTTGCGTTTCCTTTTAAGTCTCGGATCTTCTTTTCCATTTTTGGACATGAACTAATTTTGGGCAGTTATTTTTTACTGATCCTCTTCGTTTTGTTGTAAAACCCTTTTTACTTTTCCTCCTGGTTAAATTTGGCCAAAGCCTTGTCTAATTCTTTTCTGGTTGGTATTCCGATTTTCCCCTTAGTAGTCGTCTTCAGATATTTATACTTTTTATCGAATTCCTGGAGGAGGTCATGGCATTGAGCATTCAAGTTTTCACAGGACTCCCATGTGCAGTAGAGCCAACCGAAATTCTTCCATTTCACCAAATAATTGAAAGTTTCTGAAATGATAAAACATGTACTCGGTTCAGACTCATTACATCTTTTGTCAAAAATTGCTTCCACTTCGCATAAAGGCATCGATAGGTCTTTAATCGAAATATTTTAATTAAACAGCTCTCAAATGTGATTCATACGATTTCGCGGTATTCTCGCAATTTGGCAGAATTGTAAAAATGTGCAATATATGTACTACAATTGTTTGTGCTAATATAATTATTCTTGATTTTAACAATTTAATTTATAATTTTATAATCTGATCAATGTAGCGGACATTAAAATATATCACATAATCTAAGGATGAAGCATACTCTTGCGTACTTTCTTGACTACGATGCGCTGATGTGAGATATTTTTTTAAGACTTGCTCCTCTAAATGTACTATTTTAGTGTTAAATTAAGTAAATGCTCTGATTTATAAGTATCTTTAACAAATTTTTATCCAACAATGCTCAAAATATCTCTTAAAATTAAAATGTATACTCAAAAGGCGTGTTCATTTTTTCATTTTATCTAAATTTGCAAATTCCTTATACTTTTCTGACCTATTCACTAATAATTTCTGAATATTTTGTGCAACGATAAAAACAAAATTTTATGAAAAATTGAACGTATTGAATTAATGCCTGGTTTTATTCAATAGTCTATAATTTTTGTATGCTCAGGCCCATTATTTTGCATTTGATATGCTGGTCGGCCATTAACAACATTTCACTGACTTCGCTTATTCCAAAGCATACGCACGACTTTTTTTCAAATTGCTTAGCTTTTTATGTTACTCAAGTTGCTTGCCTGTTTTCATCTTTTTGCCTTCCTTACCTTTTGCAATATTATCATTATCTCGATGCCTGTTGCGATTCATTTTAAAACAAATTTCATTACAGAGATCGATTGGGAAAATATTCTTAGTTTAAAGGCTTACACTTGTGCCATTATTGGTTTTTTTCATTTTCTGCTGCGAGATTTTGCTTTCATTGCCGTTGCTCTTTTCGCTTTTTTTCTTACTCGGATTCTAATTTTCATGTCTATCCGTCTCCCTTCTTGAAATACCTTGGTGCCTAGATTTGACCAAGACACATTCACTTGAGTAGTGTCCTTCCAGCAGGTTTTCGTGGTGAAATGATTTGGCAAGAGTTCGTCGGGGAGTGAAAATGAGCTGCAAGGGAAAACTGCCAAATTACTCTAAGTATTGAGACCATTCAGATTAAATTTTGCCTCTTTTTTTGGTGCTCTCGCTGTTCCTCTAATTGGCAGATAATGAAGACTCTTGTAAACGATAGAGTTATTCATGAGGCCTCGATGTGACAAAATTCTTAATTATATTTAATTCGGGGTAGTTCCTTTGCCGCTTGACAGATTTCTTTGGCGATTTATTTTTACGTTCATTTGATATTTTGATGCCTTTTTTTATTACATTGTGTTGATCTTTGTGGTGGTTATGTGCACTACCATCTTGGTGGGGAATATTGTACTTTGCGCATAAAGCGTCCTTCTTCTGAGAATTCTTTTTTTTATTTCGCTCCTAAAGTTTTATTTATTTCCTCAACATACAACTCTTGCCATTTTTGCCTGATATTTTACTTTTTTTATCTTTGACTTAATTCTTTTTGTTCTCGGCATTACTCTTGATGGCATAAATCAAACTGTTTTTGTTCTCGTATTTCGGACTGCGCTTGATACCATAACTCAGATTATGTTTATTTTTTCGTCTTTCTTAATGGTCTTCGATTATCTTTAGATCATCACACAGATTAGGCCTTGCGCCAATCAATGCATATGGCTATTTTTTATGAATTGAGGGAGAGCTGAATACACTAAAAAACTTATTTTTTTTCGGAGATGAGACCTCTGATCGATTAAAAGCAGCTTAAAACTGAATGACTCTACTTTTTTATTTATTCCTGCAGTTTGGGTGTATTTAATATCGATCGAAAACCTTTTTGAGGATAAGATCGTTTTATATCAGAGCTGGTTATGTGAAACTTGGCCTGTTTTCATGTTTATGGCCTTGAAGTGCGTCGTCAGGATTCAGTTTCCGCATATAGGAGGCTTCATACGATCTGACTAAATGCTGCAAATACCCTATGTTGAATGGCATATAGATGGAGAGTAGAATGATGGCCATGAGATGATGAAATTCAGACCTTTTGTAATTGGTATTTAAGAATCGATCTCCTTCTTTGACTTCATTCTCGGATGCTTCGATACGCATTTCAGTCGCCAACATAAAATAAGAAGTTGATAGCAGTAACAAACTGGAAAATAAAAATTGAAAGCCGAACGTGTTGCAATTCTTGGACATCTGAAAAGATAAAAAATCTTTTAAAGCATCCGCACCAGAATGCTACAGCTCTGCATTGAACTGGGCAAATGACATTTCTTACTTGTTTCTGCGGCGGGTGTAGGGCTGCATGTTTAGCTATTTTTCTTTCAGGCTATCCTTGTCGCATGGGAGGAGCTGTG
The DNA here is from genome assembly GCF_059751285.1 of Brachycentrus maculatus. Lineage (NCBI taxonomy): Eukaryota > Metazoa > Arthropoda > Insecta > Trichoptera > Brachycentridae > Brachycentrus > Brachycentrus maculatus. The sequence continues at coordinate 34,033 of NW_028282599.1, forward strand.
AATTTTTGCATTAGTATTTCTTAGGCCTGATGCGAAGGATATCGCTGATGGTGAATTTCTGGAGGGACTATCGAATATTAAGCATTTATTGTAGCTCTTATTCTCGAAACTATTTCCGAATGCTTTTCTTGTTTTATTGGGAATTACTGTTGGAGGGGAGTTCATGAGGATTGCAGCCGTGGCTGTTAAGCTTCAGGTAATATTTGGCAGTTTCTCTATACTTTTCGATGGCTTCATGGTCCTCTGAAGTTTCAATTTCGTAATCGAGTTAGCTGAGCCCAAGGATAATCTTTCGATTGTCAAGCTCGATCCGACCATCTTCAGGCAAATTATAATATTCTTTATAGTACTAAAAGAGGGGGTTCTCACGCTGCTCATTGAAGTACCTTCTGCGGTTCAAATGCGACATTTTTTTCAATTTGCTGATCACTTTGCGAGTGGCCTCGATGGCTTGATCATGAGCCCCGAGCTGCCCGCAGACTGAGCAATACTGCAAATAAAACACTGACAAATCGAAGAGCTTGAGAATATGCTTGCGAATTGGGCTCTTATCAGTGCCGGCCGAGCTTACCGCCATGCTTGAGGTTGGTTATTTGGGGTGGGTCTCCTTGAAATCTCGAGCAATACTGATGAAGCTGGCTTGATTGTTTTGCAGCTAATAATTTTCGGCCAGCCTTTCTTCTTCTTATGAGCGCATCTCTACACTAAACTAGCAAGTTGAAGCAGGGAGCCGCCACTTCCGGATATTCATCAAGATAATATCGTCTTCGATTTTGAGCAACCCGTTGCTGGTTAAGAAGTTGAGTTTATAGAGCCTCGGGGAGTTGATGGAGACCGCTGATAGTGTATTGGAGCACTGGCTCCACCTGGATTCCTCTGCCCATTGTTCCATATTTATGAGCACTGCTTCCATATATATTCTCGATTTGCTGAGCTTCCATAGCCTCTGATAAAACCCTGCGAAATTGAATAAAACTGCAATGATCAGATTTCTATCGATTGCTTTTCCACAGCTAGCTGCATACTACAGTATTATTTCAGCTTAAGTTAGTAGCAATTCTATTTGGTTTTAGAGTTTGGACAGCGAGTTTTGGGTTTAGATATTTTGTTGGTTTTCATGATTGCGTTCTTATTGCTACTTTTCGGCACTCTTGCTCATCGCATATGAGTCGTTCTGGCTGGCATTATTTATAAGTTTGATATGGTAATAACTGCTGATTTTATCGAATTTCAGAAGTTTCTCGTCGGCCTCATTATTCAAAATCATTACTCTCTTGGCGTATAATTATAGTGTTGTGGAGCCTTCAATGTGGCCCTGGCTGGGAAAAACGAGGTTATGCAGCTATTGTTTGCTGAGAATTTCATCTCGGCATAACTTCCGCGATTAGGCAGCGAAAGTACACCCCAAGGGATTCTAATTGTCATTGCAATCTGATTTAGACATAGACTCGAGATTTTCGATTTCCGAGTTTTCGCTTAGTTTTAACAGTGACTCGGAGTTTTCACTAAATTTTATCAACTACTCTAAATCTTCGTGGGATTTCATAAAACTGTGCTTGTGCTCTAGCTCAATTTGGGAATTATAATTCGCAATTATAATACATAAATGGTGTCGATTTCGGGTTGGTTTCTCTATCGGGTTGTCTCACGACAAACAAACTGTAATTAAATTTTACTGAATAGAATAATAACCAATTATCACAATTGCACCTTCTTATTTTCCACTACTGCAGATTTTCTTTTGTTAGACATGTATCTGATGAGGGTCTGATATGCTGGAATCTCCCAATTTTCCTTTTCATTTAGCATCTTTTCAATGAGGTGGGGGATCTTGGCGAGCTCCCCAGCCACTATACTTTCATTATAGTCTTTCATATGCTGCTGCATAGACTGAATTTACTCACATTTTTTCGTCGACTAACTGTATCTTTACTGCATTTCAGCCTATTTTGCCAGCAAGCTCTGCATTCGGCTCGCATTTTCAGATAATTGTTATGAAAGTCTGCGCACTTCCTCGGATAGGATTTATATTTCGCCAATTTTGTCACTCAGTTACTGATGAAGCTATTCTACTCTTGCCAATAAATCGTCATTTTCCAATTATAAAATCTATATCTTTTTGTTGGTTTTAGCATCATTTATGCATATTTCCTCTTTTAATTTGCTGATCAGTTGCTCACTCTCGTTGATCCTATCCCTGAGAGAGTGAGTCTACAGCTTTTAATTTTGGTACTTTGTTTTATATTAATTTAGTAAGCTGTAGAGCTATTCGTCAGTTTCAGCTAAATCTGCGAAATCTCGTGATTATGATTGTGTTAAATTGGCTCTCGAAGGTAAATTGCCTGTTTGATTGACCGAAGCGAAAGATTAATCACACCATTGGAAAATGCATTTGATTTTAATGTATATCTCCTGGAAGAGAACTTGTAGATTTCCCTCAGAAGCATGCACATAGTGGAGCTGCTATGAACAACTTTGCAAATTTTGAGTTTTTGCGAATGAAGTCGTGAGTTATAGTAGAACTTCCAATGAACTTTTCAATAAGCTAATCTATTATGCTTGGTCTTTGTACAATCTTTCGTAGGATCCTACCATTAATTCGAACGCCAACTGTAATAAAATCCAAATAATTTAAATAACATATTACGGATCATGAGCAATAGTTCTTCTATCACATTAGCCCTCAATAAGAATGAATGAATGGACTAGCTTACCGATGGATCAGTGCCTCATCATTCTAATTAGATCTCAACACTTCTAAATTCAAATCAAATTCATTGCATATTGTAAATGCGTTGAGGGCGTCAATGCAAAAAGAGTGTCAATAAATATAACTATTAAATGATAATATAGTTTATTGATCAAACTATATTTTATCACGATGTTTACGCCTTCAAACAATAGATACAGTACTCCGGTTCGGTCAGCGAAATGCGAGTAGAAATGTGTCTGTGAGATTTGTACTTGTGGCGGCCACAAATGTCCCAAACCTGGATCTTCTGAAGTATTTTCGGCATAGACCACTAATAAGAATGACTATAAACCCTACAGCAACGCACAACTCGGAAGCAAGTACTCCCCTTCAAAGCAAATCTACGAGCCAAAACACTACAACCCCTAAGTCATGAGTAGCACCTACAAAAAGGCATACTCTCCTCCCAAAGTGGAGCAGCAGGGCAAAAATAACAAAAGTGTGAAGTGGAGCGATTATAAGCCGGGCCAAAGCAACCAAAAGTTCTATGAAAACACATAATATAAAGATAATTACTTGGCCTCAAACAAAGCTCCATCTCGGTTTTCACCCCCGAAACAGCAGTATGTTCCCAACCCGAATAAGTTCGAGGGAACCACCATGTATACATCTGAATTCAACCCGAAAGCTCCCCAAATTAATAGGACTCCAATTATCAAGCCATCCTCAAGCATGCAAACTGCAAGTAAGGCCCCATTCAATGGCGATACAACCTATAAGAAGGACTATTTGCCTTATGAGAACAATCAAAACAGAGACAAACCAATGAAGACTTAGAGCAGTTTCTATCCTAAAAATACTAAGTTTGAAGGTGAAAGCCATTACAAAGCTGTAACTCTATTATTAACCTTTAGAATTATAGACCCTACGATATTGACAGTGCAAACGATAATTCAAAGTGCCCAATCACCTTCTACCCCAAAATACCAAGACAATGTTCACCAGGGAAAACTCATGTCAAGTACAGTCCTTAAAAAAATGCATGGCTTTGAGATTTCTCGATGTGTTCCTTTCATATCATACAATTCTGAGCTATATACCATACAATTCAATATTAATTTTAAATTAGAAAGTTTGTTGACAAAGCAAAAACGTAAATGTAATAACGCAAATGAAACAATCATTTAAAATAGGCTGGAACAGGAATCCCACCTCGAATTTTGCACCCTGCGTTATGAAGAAGTGCAACTGCGGGGTAGAAGGGTCCTTTTTTGAGTTTTTCGTTCGTGAATGCCACGCCCATGAATTATCCGTCGAGTGCCAAGCTGAGAGTCCCCTTATTCATATCGAGACACAGCCCTAGAACTCCAGTTTTCTTGAACTTTTTGCCGAAGTTCTGCCCTGAAGCATTAGAACCTTGACGAAGCTGCCCTAGGCCTAGAATTAGTTGAAAGAGTACCATAATACGCATAGCCAAATGGATGATCGCAGAAAGCATTATTCATGTCGAACTATTTACTCCCTGCAATACCGATTTTCAGTTCGTTCTCAGTGCGGTTATCAGCGATGATCTCCCAATAGTTGACACCAGAGGTGAAGCCGATGTTGCCCGTCACAGATCGAAACACATACGCCTCCTCCTTTAGGTAGACAGCTGTATTATTCTCAGTGATCAAGATCCCTGTGCCGTGCTTTTTGGTATCCCAGCCAAGTGCCTCGCTGAAAATCGCAACTTGTCCGCTCTTCTCTGAGTTGTTGTTGCTACTTCCGTAGGTGGCTGTTAAGATTTAATACATTTTTTTGCGATTTGCAAAGTTTCTGCTCAATTCAAACAGAAGGAGGCATATCCGTGAGCAAACGGGTGTTTAGGAGGCTATCGTCTCATCGCATCCTTTTTCACAATTGGCGAAATTGAAACATTTCACTTTCTTACATTCGGCTTCGTGTTCGTTAATGGATTCGAGTTTGACCGTCTTCTTGCATTTCGGGTTTGAACATTGGACATCGAGGTTATTATACATTCGAAGCAGTGCTTTATTGGCAATTGGCGTAATTTGGCTTTTGCATCGATTGGGGCACTTGGTTGCAGGCGCCTTGCTAAGCCAATCATTGATACAGACTTTACAGAACATTTTACCACAATGATCACACTACATTGGGTCCATAACAATCTCGGAGCATATGATGCAGTCGAAGGAGTCGAAAGCAAGATTGATAAACCTCTCCCGGTCGTAGCCAGAGTGTGCCATTTTTGTTGGAATTAATTATAGAATGCAATTTCAATTAATAAAAGAACGCTCTAGATAATAGTAGATAATTATTTATGTCCGTCACCAATAGGATTATTCAAATATAAAATAATATAATGAATCGTTGGTTTTATATGCAAATTTAATTTATGTTTTATTCGGGTACTAAGATTTAAGCTATATTAATTTGGTTAGTTTCAAGATCCTTGGCCCAAATGCAAGAGAAACCAGCTTCGGCTTCTGCCTTTTGCCATCTCTTTCAATGCATATTGTTCATCGCAATATCTTTGATCGCCCTGCTCCCCTTAGTCTATCATATCGGCTCGCATGACTACCATGAAGATGTCCCGCACTCCTTAGATTAAATTTTCCAGTCGGAAGATCAAGTCAGCCTCACTGAGAAGCTCAATAAAAAAAGTCATAAATATGCCTTGTTATACGGTTCTGCCGATTCAGGCATCTTCCAGTATCTGAACTACTACGCGGATTTGAGGGCCCAGAAAGGCATGTTTGTTGTGATAAAAAATAATGTTCAGGAAACTTTCGCAGCTGCCGTTTAAGTGGTCCGATAAACTAAAACCTTTATTGAGGACAATTTGGATTTCGAAGAAGATCAAAAAGATGCAGAATGGATTTTTATCGTGGAGGACAATCAAATCCCTGTCGAACAAATAAAATCCATCATCGCCAAACACCCCAGCCACAGAATCCTCGTCGGAGTCACGGAAAAGGCCAAGATAAAAGGGTTTAAAGCCATGGAGTACCCAGCTTTGGCAATTTAAACGTTGGAGGAGCTCATCCACACGGAGTTCGAAATATCCTCAGAATAAGCCAAAATTTTAGTCAACTTCTATGGCACCATTCAGTCCATCTTCGAGAAACTAGACCATGTCATTTACACTCACGAGAAACATCTTGGCAGCTTCTACTTTAACTTATCGCCCTTAAATCAAAAATAAAAGGTCATACTGGAAAATCTTTGCGGCGAAGGAATTGCAGCCGTGAATAAGCAAAGCGAAAATATTCAGAATGCTGGGGTCGTAGTTTACTAGAAGCAGGCCTACTGGGCAGACTCGATGAACAGACTCAACTATGAGTTGCAGGTGCTCAAATAGTGTGAGGACACAGTTGTGCCACCAGAGATTTTATAAAAACTGGCAGAAGAAGTGGGAGAAGTCGAGTAGGAGCCTGTCGAGCAGGTCAAATAGACGAAATAGAAGAAAACTAAAGAAAAAAAGAAAGAAAAAAAGGGGAGGAAGCAGACTAAAAACTGATTAGCATCCAATGCTTCGTTATTCAAGTATGCTTGAAACTCTTTATTCATTAAAACATAAATTCATATCTCCATATTCATGTTAATCTAGGCTCGTAAGACTTGACAAAATGTGCACTAGGGGTTGGGGTTGGGGTTGGGGTTGGGGTTGGGGTTGGGGTTGGGGTTGGGGTTGGGGTTGGGGTTGGGGTTGGGTGGGGTTGGGGTTGGGGTTGGGGTTGGGGTTGGGGTTGGGA